>NC_083325.1:36285223-36456284 GCF_963455315.2 Globicephala melas | reverse complement strand
GGTATCTGCAAAGATTTAGAAGGTAAGTATAGGGCATTGTGGGGCAAAATTTAAGAGTGGTTCAAACCTTTTAACAGCAGCATGAGGAAACTCAAAGGAAGTATGGGCAACAAACTGTAAAACTCTCCTAGTGAGCAAATTTAAAAGTTCTAAAACTAACCATTAACACTAGCCTCCCTTGTTTAAAGAACTCAATGAGAGGTTTGTCACTGAGTGGTTACCCAGAAAAGCCCACCTCAGTCAGACACATGTGGGCATGTGAACAGATCTTGAAAAATCTGTTTGTGCAGAGGGGCATTCATTTTTGTTTCTAGGACTGGCCCTGAGCCTAGAAGAACTGTTTTCATACCCATTCACCTCTGGAATTTTTTATGATAACCTTGCAACATCTTTTTACTTGACAAGTAAATTGCTTCTACCTTGAAAGCAAGCGATTTAAAGAAGATGAAGTTAAAAGATCTCCCAGTACTGCAAATTCCAGAAGACAATCATGCAGACATGGTATTTTTTAGCAGTCCATCATAATGTAACACTGTCTCCAGAAGAATATCTGAAGATAAAATGAATATATCTTGTAACATCTAACCATGCACAGGTATATGAGTAACATAATAAGGGAACAGAAAGAAAGAAAAAGAAAAAAAAAAGGAAGTTAGA
The DNA here is from genome assembly GCF_963455315.2 of Globicephala melas. NCBI lineage: Eukaryota > Metazoa > Chordata > Mammalia > Artiodactyla > Delphinidae > Globicephala > Globicephala melas. Next base: position 36,455,627 of record NC_083325.1, on the reverse strand, counting down.
GGATTGTTTTATCCAAGCAGCAGCTTTATAGCTTTGAGGGAGAAGGAACAGCTGCTCCTAACCTACCTCAATGTAAGAAACAACAACAAAAATAGTCTTTCAGGGCTTCCCTGGTGGCGCAGTGGTTGAGAGTCCGCCTGCCGATGCAGGTGACACGGGTTTGTGCCCCGGTCCGGGAAGATCCCACGTGCCGCAGAGCGGCTGGGCCCGTGAGCCATGGCCACTGAGCCTGCGCATCCGGAGCCTGTGCTCCGCAACAGGAGAGGCCACAACAGTGAGAGGCCCGCGTACCGCAAAAAAAAAAAAAAAAAGTCTTTCAGAAACCAGACCCACATCTAAAGCTGTATAGCTCCTATTCACAGGAACTGTGCTTGGCCAAACACCAGGGCCTGGACTAGGGCAAGATGAGTGAGAAGCCTGCTGGCCCTACATTTAAGGAGGTACGCACTCTCAGGATGGGTCAAGCGCAGGGTCAGATCTGAGAGCGAGGGCCTCCTTAAAAGTTGAGCCCCGGCACCTTACTCACCTCCCCCTGGTCTGGGCCCTGCCAAATGCTACATGATAACAACATTCATGTGATGCTTTTTCAAAGTAATGCTGTATACTTTATTTTATTTAAGACTTATGACAACCCCAGGAAGTATCAGTAGATATACAATTACCCTCATTTTACAGATGAGGAAACTGAGGCTCAAGGTTAAGTGATTTACCCAGTTACTCCACCAGCAAGCAGGGTATCTAGACTTGAATGTGGCACTGGCATTCTTCCACTCAACACCCCTCTCATATGCCACTCAGAACAGCTTATCTCTGAATTCCAAGGGGATGCCTTCCAGCAGGTATCAAGGCAATTTTCAATACATGGTCTCAGGAACACAGACTGAAAATAATTTGGAAGTTACAATAAACTTACACTCCACCTAACTATTCATCCAATCTCTATTTATAACCAGCACCAAGAATTACATATTTCACCCAAAAAAATCCTTAATCTATATTTTGTAAGAATATACATTGACATATTCTGTACAGCTTTTGAACAAAAGACAGTTATACTCCCAAAGAGTCCACTCCATATTATCCAAAATCATGATATTCCCTACAATATCAGGGTCAAAGTAAAAATCAATTATAGTGCCATATTTTACTAAATAAAATTTTTCTTTGAAGAAATGTATTCTAAATAAAACACTGACATGGAGATAATATGACTCAGTGTTTTCTAATTCAATGTTGTCATAAAAGGAAATAGGGACTTCCCTGGTGGCACAGTGGTTAAAAATCCACCTACCAATGCAGGGGACACGGGTTCGATCCCTGGTCCGGGAAGATCCCACATGCCACAGAACAACTAAGCCCATGCGCCACAACTACTGAGCCTGTGCTCTAGAGCCCACGAGCCACAACTACTGAAGCCTGCGCGCCTAGAGCCCGTGCTCCTCAACAAGAGACGCCACCACAATGAAGAGTAGCCCCTGCTCGCTGCAACTAGAGAAGGCCTGCGTGCAGCAACGAAGACCCAACGCAGACAAATAAATAAATAAACAAGTTAAAAAAAAAAAAAAGGAAATATATTCTGGTTATATATTAGTGGTTTTATTAAAATTATATTAATATATTTTTATTAAAACACTATTCTAAAATGCTTTTTTAACCTGTAAGCATTTCATAATATACCACACAAAACAATAAAAGATTTTAAAAATTCCTGGAGAGTGGAGTTGTTCTGTAAAAAGCAGTTCTTGAGTTAAAACAGGTGGGGGCAGGGGGAGAGGTTTGACTCAGTGCTTGCATTTTCCAGATGAATAAATAGGTCCAGCTAGAAGTGGCCTGTCAAGGTCACTCAGTTAGTGGCAGGGCCAGGCCCTGCATCTCCTGATCCTCAATCCAGAGCCCTTTCCCTGAACCTTTCTGCCTCCTGATAACACATCAGGCAATTTCCCCTTCATGCTAAAAACAAATAGGAAATATTGCACAACTCAAATTTCTATTTCCTTATTTAACACGTGGAATAACTTTCATCTACAGTTCAAGGCTTTCCCTCCTCCTCCTCCCTAGATTAAAGGGATACAGCCATTATAACCAAATTTCTGCACAATATTTAAGTTCTATATGCTATTTTTGTGCAATGAAAAACACTTCCTACCAAAAAATAAAGATTACAAAGAGGAATTATAAGTTTTATCACACAGAGGTTGCTTTTCCTTTTCTTCCTGTGTCTGATACCTACTCCTGTGGTTTTTTCTTATAATGCTAATCAAGTACAGTCCATGCTCAGTTTTCCACCTGAGTGCTTCCTTGACTGGCATTTGTTTATGCATAGTGGGGACGGAAGAAAGAGACAATGCCCCAGGCAGGGAGCAGATAAAAGCAATTGTCACTCAGTGTTTGTAATAAGGAAGGTGGAGTAGCTTCTGATACTAGGAGAGAATTAGAAAGTAAATTAAGTTTGCACACAGACACCCATACACATGCACGTGTGCGCCCTCAAGGGACACTTATATGCATTATCAGATTCAATCTCCACAAGGACCTTAGGAGGAAGCTTTTACCCAGTTTTCACATGAGGAAATTGACTTGCCCAAATGACAGACTCAAGATCACACAGCTAGTATGTGACAGCACAAGGATCTGACCTGAGGCTGTCTGACTCCAAACACCCACAGGAAGGAAAATTTTTCTCCCTTCTGTTTCCAGAGATTGATTTTCTACCCCTCCCCAACAAAAATAAAAAGGAGTAGAAATGGTCAGATCTGTATCAGGAACAAGTAATCCCATAAGGACTGAAGTCCTCTAGGAGTAGTACCTTCTTAAAAAGTCTCCAAGAGATAGGTGACAGCATTCTTTAAGGAACTGATTCAAGAGCCAGAAAAGATACTGAGAAGAAGGAAGAGAAAGAATGGGCACGAATAGGGAGTGTCATTAAATGAGCAAAAATGACTTACCGTATTAATGATAGCTAACGAATAAATTGTGACCAAATGCTGATGACCTCACTGCTGAGTCCCACAAAGCCTTTAGATGGTCGCCCGGACCCACCTTTCGCTGTTGTTTTCAGTGGCATGTGGGAGAAAGGTGAAAGAGCCAGGTCGCTGCAAGAGAAGTATTAGCAGCATTTTAAAAGATAAGAATAATAAAAAAAAGATTAAAAAAAAAAAGACAAGAATGAGACTGTTTACAAAGTGGTGGTTCTTTGTGTTACTAACTCAAGTAATGCAGTTTTTTTTAATTGAGGTGAAATTCATATAACATAAATTAACCATTAACATTTTAAAAGGTGTACTATTCAGTTGCATTTAGCACATTTCACTGTATTGAGCAATCATCACTTCTAACTAGATCCAAGACATTTTCATCATCCAAAAGGCAACCCTGTACCCACAGTAATGCAGTTTTGCAGAAATACTGTTAGAAAACTGGCAAAAGAGAAGAAAGTAAGACAAAAGTTCCAGTGGTATGGCAAAAAGTGAGAAGTAGCTACCTGATGAACTTAAGATAAACAACAAAAAAAACTTATTTAACAAATATTTTGCTGAAACATTATAATGTATAATGTACTGTGGGAAGGGTAAACTGTGACAAAGCGAGAGAGAAGCATGGACATATATACACTGCCAAACGTAAGGTAGATAGCTAGTGGGAAGCAGCCGCATAGCACAGGGAGATCAGCTCGGTGCTTTGTGATCGCCTGGAGGGGTGGGATAGGGAGGGTGGGAGGGAGGGAGATGAAAGAGGGAGATATGGGAACATATGTATATATATAACTGATTCATTTTGTTGTAAAGCAGAAACTAACACACCATTGTAAAGCAATTATACTCCAATAAAGATGTTAAAAAAAACATTATAATGTATAATGTACTGTGCTAAGTGTTGGATACTTAAAAAAAAATTCCCTAGCAAAGCAAACTTTACTGTAGCGCTGAGGTCAGGGCTCTTCTCTCCAGGTGCCGCTGAAACTAGATAGCTGGGGGTGACGGCTCTTGTATTGCACCTTCCACAACACCTCCATCACCTTCAGACTCAAATGGAGGGAGACTGGGGGGGTACCCTAAGTTTGCAGCACACTCCAAGGAAGGCCCACTTGCAGACCCTCTCTCAGTCACTGCAGCTAAGCCATTCCTGGTTCCTCATTTCTTGGATCCCAACTTTTCAGGTTTGGCCCTTCTCACAGGGCTCTTGTCTTTAAGACTGGTTCTCACTGCTTCTCTTCTTTTTCCACCTTTTCTTCCTCAGTAATGTTCGTCTGTTTCTGGGGTACTAGCCTCTTGACTTGTTTGACAGGGGTCTTCTCCTCTAGGGATACATCTACATCATCATTATGTTCCTCCTCTTCCTCCTTTTCCTACTCCTCCACTTACTCCTCCTCTCAGGGCTCCTGTCTGAAGGACAGTCTGAAGCATCATAACATTCCTGGCCTGAGAAACACAGGTCCAGAGCCAGCCTGGAGCTGAAAAGTGACTGGAGGAGAAAGCTCCAATCCCATCATGGAGACATGGGTAGGATGGTGGTGACGTGATGGGTTTTGTCTTCTTGTCCTCCTGGCTTGCTGGGGGCAGAATCTCCACAAGGTTCATTTTCTCTTTGGCTTTTTTTCCCCAAGCAAATCATACTAGACAACAGCTTACAGTCCTGCTTCCCCTGCTTCTGGGGTACAAAGGTTCAAGTCTGCTTCTACTGGTTTAGCTCACAGCTCCAGATCATGACTGTTATTGCCTTTTCAGCTGTGCTGCAGCATTAGGATGTGGAAGGTAGCAAAAATACAATCTAGCTTTTGTCTTCAAAAGAGTTTGCAGTCCATTGAAGGATTCAGATGTATAATCAAATGGTACAAGGTAAGCAAAAGAAAAGGGACTAGAGAGAGAGGGGTTAAAACACCAAAGGAAGGTCAGAAGAAGATTACTTGTTTTGTTTAGATAAAGAAAAGTTTTGGGCATGGACCAATGATGATTTTCTCCTACGAAGAGCCGGAAAGTGCCAGTTAAACTGCTAAAATAGGTAAGGATGTTACATTGGCACATGAACCCAATCCCCACTCTCCAGGAAAAAATGAGGAAAGAAGGGAGCTAGTTAAAGCTTCATGTGACCATAGGTCTTTCTGGTGTTATGGTGTGTAGACCCTCTCACAAGAAAGTGCCAGCCAAGTCCAAGAAACTTCAGGGGAAGATATGAAAAGGAGGTGTTGTTATGCAGTGATAGCTAAATGGCATCATTTGGCCAAAAAAAAAAGGAATGTGAGCATTTAAAACATATAAAGAATAAGCAATATAAACAGGTATGGGGCTTCCCTGGTGGCGCAGTGGTTGAGAGTCCGCCTGCCGATGCAGGGGACATGGGTTCGTGACCCGGTCCGGGAAGATCCCACATGCCGCGGAGCGGCTGGGCCTGTGAGCCATGGCCGCTGAGCCTGCGTGTCCGTAGCCTGTGCTCCGCAACGGGAGAGGCCACAACAGTGAGAGGCCTGCGTACCGCAAAAAAAAAAAAAAACAGGTATGGATGCCAATAATAATAAAACAATGGGACATAAAGAGGAATATGATAGCACTAAATCTGTAAAGTATAGAATGGGCATCGGGACTTCCCTGGCGGTCCAGTGGTTAAGACTCTGTGCTTCCAATGAAGGGAGTGCAGGTTCGATCCCTGCTTAGGGAACTAAGATCCCACACACTGCGTGGTGTGGCTGAAAAAAAAAGAATGGGCATTCACTCTGAAAGGGAAGAAAATGCAACAATTAGAGATCAAGCTTCAAATTCCACCCTGCCCAAGATGAAACAGCAAATCCTGCTAAAGAAAGATTTGTAAATATAGAAGACAGATGTCTTTCCAGAAGTATGATGAAGGATTATCAATGGAATGTAAAGACTGAGGACCTAAAAAGTGTGATAGGAAATTATCAAAGAACTCTTAAAGGAGATGTATATTTATAAAAGAATAAACAATAAATCTGAGTATTAAAACAATCTTTGAAGCTATAGAAAATAAGAGAACAAATTAATAAATATGGTTTGTATTAAATATAATATAAAACAAAAGTATCTTACTAAATGTTTTAGCAAACAATGATTCTCCAATAAAAATGTTCAAGTTAAGGGGCAGCAACCACCATTGCATGGGTTACAACTAAATATCTTTGGAGTCAGTCAAGATTAAGGGGAAGGGGGCTTCCCTGGTGGCGCAGTGGTTGAGAATCTGCCTGTCAATGCAGCGTACGTGGGTTCGAGCCCTGGTCTGGGAGGACCCCACATGCCGCGGAGCAACTAGGCCCGTGAGCCACAATTACTGAGCCTGCGCGTCTGGAGCTTGTGCTCCACAACAAGAGCGGCCGCGATAGTGAGAGGCCTGCGCACCGCGATGAAGAGTGGCCCCCACTTGCCACAACTGGAGAAAGCCCTCGCACAGAAACGAAGACCCAACACAGCCAAAAATAAATTAAAAAAAAAAAAATTGGCATTGCCTTAAAAAAAAAGATTAAGGGGAAGGAAGAGTTGAATTACAGTTCCAAAGAAAAAACTTATGGGTCTTTCTCAGAGGAAGGAGAAAGATGAAGAACAAATCAGCATCTTAAAAATAAAGAGTGGGAAATCAGAAACAGGAAGAACTACAGATGTAGAAAGTCAGGAAAACTGTTGCTATATGGATAAAATATATTAGAAAGAGAAGAGTGAAGCAAATAAAGGACCAGCAGACAAATCCACTGCATTTATAAGAAATGGAATTTTTCCATTTTCATGATGGATGAACAATTATAAATAGGTATAAAATATATGTCTGGAAATAAAACATGAAAATCAAATGAGTTAATAAGGATGGAAGTGCTTGAAAAATTATAAGCCAATATACAAATAAAAGCTTTTATTTCAAGTATGTGATGTGAGGCTCTTAAGATTAATTTTATTATTTTAAGATTTATTATTTACTTTATTTTTTTTTTGGCTGCATCGGGTCTTAGTTGTGGCATGCGGGATCTTCACTGAGGCAGTGGGATCTTTACGGGTATCTCTCTAGTTGTGGCGTGCAGGGTTTTTTTCTTCTCTCTCTCTAGTTGTGGCACACAGGCTCCAGGGCGCATGGGCTCTGTAGTTTGTGGCATGTGGGCTCTCTAACTGAGGAGCGCTAGCTCAGTAGTTGTGGCGCACAGGCTTAGTTGCCCCATGGCATGTGGTGCCGGGGACCAGCCCCAGCTGAACAGGTTTCACCCAAAGGGGAGACGGAGTCGGCGTGGACAGAGCACAAGACACCTCAAAGGATGCAAGGCTCTGACAAATTTATTCTCCTGATTTCAAAGTATTTATACTATAAAGTAATCTCATTTTCAAATTCAACATCCTCATTCCCACGCCAAAAACTCCCCCACATAGGCCACAAAACAAAGGTAATTTACATCAGCAGATTGATTAAAACAGGTTAGGTAATTTTCCCATCGCCCAGAGTCTCTCAAAACAGGTTAAGTCCATGTTGGTCACATCTACGTCAGGAACTCTGTTTACGGTTTCTTCATTCTTCTCAAAAGATTAAGGTGTTCTTGTACCTGCACATTCTGCTCAATCAAGCTATAAACTTAAGCAAATAATTCTATTAACAATTAAAAGCAAAAATATAACATTTCATCCACAGATTTTCTAACCCTATCATTATAATCCAAACAATGTACATTATTTTTTATACTTCTAGAAGGCCATGGGAACGGACATTGTACCATGAACTCATTGATTAAACCCACCGTTGCATAAAACCTTGCCACCATACCCAGGTATTTCCCAGCATGTTTATAACTCCACTGGGAGGCCATAACTCTTGCAATTTTTCTTTTAAAATCAAAAGCTACTGCAAAAATATTCCCACCATTGTATTTCCCCAACAAATATAATCATTAAAAAAGCCGAAGTAGCTACAATTCTTCTCTTGGTTTTTACCCTAACTTGGGGTTTTTCTTAAACCCCTGCATTAAAACTATACATTTTTCCCAACACCAATAACAATCCTACAAAAATCACCTTAGGCAAAGGCAGGGGAAAACAAGGGGAATCACACAGAGCAAAGCTTGGCTTCCACACAGAGGAAAGCTGTGGTCCACGGAGAAAATGGGAAACAAAGCCCTGCTGCGGCGGGAGAGCAGTTGCCATTGGCCAGGTCTCTTATCTGCTACCTGGGTTCCCATCTGAGCTGGGCGTGGGAAGCGAAGCAGCCATGGGGACAAGTTGGGGGGGTGAGGGTCTGTGCCCCACCTCTGTTGGCCCCCAAGTTCTCTCCTGATGGCCCCTCTGCGACTGTGCCTGTCTTAGGTTGTTCCTTCCCTGAGGAATCTTACCCGTCTCTGGCTAACCAGCCATCCTCCGGGGCCAAGCAGGGAGATGTGAGGTGTGCGAGTGAGCGAGGTGCAGCGCCCCCAGAGAAGGTCAGTTCTCTGTCACCTTGGTAGCCTATGCCCCCGTGGCCTCCACGCCCAGCACCTGCCCTGGGATTCCCTCGCCAACTGGCGGGGCCCCGGCTCTGATCACATGTCTTCGGGAACCCAGGTTTCTCCTCCAGAGAGGGCCCAGCTTACAGCACTGGGCAAGAGAGACCAATTACACGGCACCAGCCACCAGGAGGGAGCTGCTCTTCATGGAACAACAGGGTAGGGGGAGTATAAAAAACCCTGTGTTCAGGAAGCTTTGCAAACGAGAGCTTTGCTTTTCCATTTTTATGTCCAACAGCATCAGCTTTGCAGACACTAAGGGTCTCGTCCGTGCTGAGACTCAAAGGCACTTCCTATGTGGCTCCCGACAATGTGGGATCTTAGTTCCCTGACCAGGGATCAAACCCACATCCCCTGCGTTGTAAGGTGGATTTTTTACTACTTGACCACCAGGGAAGTCCCAAGATTAATTTTAAGATAAAGAATTTGTCCAAAACTTGGTAAATATCACAAAAGGTATAGAAATGAATAAAGTCTTTTTTATATATACAAATATACATTTATATATTGTATATACTATATAAATATTATGTAATTAATATATAGCATTATATATATATAAAAATATATAACCACTTTAATATATATGTGTGTATATATATCTATATCTATCATGAGCCCTATGGTCAGTCATCCGTCTGTTTTCCATTGAATGGCTGTTCTTTGCCCCACCCCCGCAAAGAAAGAAAAAAAGGCCACAACTTTTTTCAGTGCCCCACAGGTAGCAATGCCTCAAGTGAATTCTTCACCTCACCAGATTAAAATTTGTATGACGCATCTGCAGAGTTAGTGTTGATCTTTTTCATAGAGTTGCATCAGTTTTAACAAACATTTGAACATCACAGTACACAAACTCATGTGAACCTAAATCACTTTTGAAAGCTGACTACAGCACAATGCTTGAAGGAGGGGAACTAGATATTAATTACATGCTAAACCAGTGGTTTAAGTTATTGTACCTTTCTCATTTTTCTTTTTTTCCTGATTTTCCTCACTGAAACCAGAAATAGGCTGAAAAATTATAGGATAGATAGATAGCCAGATAGATAATAGATAAATGGAGAAATTTCCCATGGTAACTCTGATTTTTTTAAAATTAATTAATTAAATTTTGGCTGCTTTGGGTCTTTGTTGCTGCGAGCAGCTTTCTCTAGTTGCGACGAGTGGGGGCTACTCTTCGTTGCAGTGCGCGGGCTTCTCATTGCAGTGGCTTCTCTTGTTGCGGAGCACGGGCTCTAGGCCCTCAGGCTTCAGTAGTTGTGGCTCGCGGGCTCTAGAGCACAGGCTCAGTAGTTGTGGCACACGGGCTTAGTTGCTCTGTGGCATGTGGGATCTTCCCAGACCAGGGCTTAAACCTGTGTCCCCTGCATTGGCAGGCAGATTCTTAACCACTGCGCCACCAGGGAAGCCCTGCTCTGATATTTTTTATTCATCGAACAAACATTTGTGGAGGAACTGCTACATGCCAGGTACTTCGAGGGCTACAAATATGGAACAGACATTGCTTCTGACTTCATAAAGCTGATTATCTAGTGAGGAAGATTGATATGAACATAAATATCTGTAATATATTTATAGAGTAGAGTAGAAATATAGAGTAGAAAGTGATAACTGCTATGAGAGAAATGCAGGTAAGTTGCCATGGGAGCTCAGAAAAAAGAGGTTGCCTACATTTAGGAGAGATCAAGAAAAGCTGGTAGCAGAACCTTGGCCTTAAATTTTAAGAATAGGTAGAATCTGAACAAGTGAAAACAGGAAGCAAGAATCAATGCGACAAAGGCAGAGAGCCAGAAAAATTCTGGGCATGGAAAGAAAGAGCAGGGAACTTGAAAGGCTAAGGTAAAAGGAGTAATGGGCCACAATGGTGGGACGCTGCACTGTGTCAGATGGTACAGGACTCTGTGTGCCATGAGGAGTTTGTATTTTACAATGCAGTAAACAGAAAGGTATTAAGGTTTTGAGCAGGAAAGTAACGCGAGAAGAGCTGAATTTGAGATTAAGCTGATAACCCAAGTATAAAATCATGTGTAAAAAGGGTTAGGGAGAAGAGGCCAGGTGAGAGTTGGAAGGAGAGGGCATGGAGGAAATAAACATTATAAAAACAGAATCAAATAAATGTTTCATATTCCTGTTACTAATTTGCATTCCAGGAAACTAAATTCTATTAAGTTAATTTAGAAATAAGCCTTTGATTGATTGCTAACAACACCAGTCACTTATGCCCAAATGTACACAGAAAATTACCCCAGCTCTCTCTCTAAAAAAAAAAAAATATGTAATATCAATAGCTTCTGAAAGTCCTCTCAAGGTGAATTTTTCTCCTTCAAATACTGAATCCGTCATTAGGATTCTTCAGGGAGAGCTCTCATAATCCAGAGGTTAAGGAATGTGGAACCCTAGTCACAGAACTTTGGACTAATCACAGAACTCTGGGTCAATTTGTCCCACCTCCAACTTTACCAAGAGTGAAACTGAGCATCAAAGCGGGAACTGACCTGTCCAGGGAAACTTGGCTGGTTAGAACTCAAATCTCCTGATCCCTGCCCCCACCTCCTAACTCACATTCCACTGTGGATACTCTGGGTTGGCTAGAAGTGAAGTATCAAAATAAAATAACTCAATTTGCATGGGCTTAAAAAAATGGGTTTCAAACAAATAGCAATCAAGAAAAAAAATATGGCTCTACCAGAAAATTGGAAATCTGCAAGATATATATATATATGTGTATATATATTACATAAATCAATAGCAAGGTATTGCTACCTAGTTGGAATATTGACATACCACACACCTTGCTCATTAGGTGTCATAAAACACTGAGTTAAATGTAGTGTAGCAACTACTTGACTCTTTCTGGAAAATTCTGGTTACTTTGAGGAATTCCATAGGTCTTACAGAGATTTGTGGTCTCCAAACTCCAAACATTTTTTTTGTGTAGAATAACAAATATGTTTTTAATAGAATTCAGTTTGGGATTTCAGGAAGTTACTGAAAATCTGCAGCCTATAGGCATTGCAGAAATGAAGGAAAAGGTCATCAATCTCTCAAAATTCTGGCAGGAAAGGAGTGGCTGTTTCCAAAGTTCTTTTTCCTTTGCAGTAAGCTGCTTGTTGGTGCCAAAAAACAGCTCATCAGCAATATTGTTTCATTTTTTAGGGATGTTTTGAGAGAGAGAAAAAAATTAGTAATGTGTGCTGTGATTTTTCAAACCTCATGTCCCAAAGCCTACAATAATCTCACAGCGTTTTATTTTAAAAAAGGAAACCAAATGTTTGAGATTTGATCTTTAAGTCTACCTTGTTCACTGCAAGCACATACTTTAACCTTATCACAAAAAGCAACATGTAGTTTCTTTAAATGCTGCCAAGTCAAAAAAGAAAAAAAAAAGTCATAGATTCCATTGAGGACTCAGTGTTTTTCCATGTGTAACTTATGTTACACATAGTAAGAACCATAGCTACAAAATAGCATTTCTTTACCTCTGCTAGAGGGTTCATCCTCTACTGCCCCTAAATCAGGGTACCCAGGGATGTCGCATGTGCGCTCCAAGAATAGGCTGCCAAATGGTATTCAGAGTTCTCCTTGCTTGTTAAAAACAGCTGCTGCCAACTTCCAAGCTATGTCATCGCTGCTCACCAAAGGCACTGCCACTGTATGCTAGGAGGTCTGCAAGGCTGATGTCCATCGGACATCATCGGACAAGGCATCGGAAGTGTTGACAGTCCTGGCACCAACAGTCATACCACTGATAAGCTGCACTCCCTGTGTCCTAAGATTAGCAAAACAAAACAAAACAAACAGCTCCATTAGCTCTTACTAGATCTTATATTACAGCTGTGCTGGGGTCACAGGACTCAGGGACAGACTGTTCAATAGCTATTTGTTGAAAGAATGAATGAGTCCACCAGGCTGGGCTGCAAACAATCTGAGTGGCAGACACCATGATGTACTCAGATATATTCAACTCCACCTGCTGCCCTTAATGCAACCTCTGTAATTTGGTTCTTTCTTCTACTGGGTTAGTTCTTCCTTGGAAGCAACTTGAGTTGTCTTATAAATAGAATTCCAGAGGGCCCACCTCCACCAGACCCCAGAAATGCCCAGATATGCCTGAATACTAGGGAGGAGAAAACTTAGGTTCAAGCATTACCACATACTATCTCTCTTTATCTTATAAAAGGGAATTACAGAATTGACATACAAAATTCAAGTTTATGTTTTTTATATGATTCTCATCAGAAGTTATGAACTGGTAGCCTGTGGCCAAATCTGGCCAGATGATTTTTTTTAAACCCACATGATTTTTTAAAATATTTGAATCAGAATACATCTAAATCAATAGTTCTCATACATGAACATGTGTCAGAATCAAGCTTATTAAAACTCAGATTGCTGGGCTCCACCCCCAGTCTCTGATTCAGTTGATCTTGGTTGGGGTCTGATAATTTGAATTTCTACCTAGTTCCTGATGCGTTTCTGGTCTGGGGACAGACTCTGAGAACCACTTTTTGCGGGTTCTATGGTTTTCCCAAACCCCATCACCAGACCCCATTGTATTTCATCTGGCCTATTTTACTTATTCTAGTTAACTGTCTGGCTTTTGAATTTGAAAGCTGAGTCTCAGTATTTCAGGTGAAAATCCTTCTTCAGCCTGATTCAGGGAGATGACTGTATTACTCACTTTGTTTCACTTATAATACTTGGTTTATCTATAATATTACAACAAAGTCTTCAGTAAATGGTGTTTCTAATACTCAGGTCCTTATTTTTCATTATGGCTACTATTGACAATTGATTATTCATGAGATTACCACCACCTTTCCCCCCATGCACATAGATTTGCCTGATATCAGCTAAATCTAGAAGTGGGAAATGAAAAAGGCTGGGCTGTTTGTGACAAATGAGAAAGCAATTCAATTTTTGTCTATTTATGTTCAATCCTATCACTTTTAAAAATAAATGGTGATTTTTCAAGCATATGTATATTTGAATTTTTTAATCTGTACCTTGATCAAAGACCAAATATTGCCTGAACAACAAATACTGATTATATTTATAGCTATAGACATAGTAATAAGTGAGGGCAATTTAAATCTGTCATAAAGAATAAATATTTTTACATTTTTGTTTTTTAACTTTCTATTAAAATACAACAGATAAACAGAATAGTACATATATCTTAAGTGTACAGGTCATTGAATTTTCACAAATTGAATACACGTATCTAACCAGCACCCAGAGCAAGAAATAGAACATCACCAGCTCCCAGAAATCTCCCTCACCCCTTTCACAATTTTAAACCCAAGGATAACCACCATCCTGACTTCTAACGTCATAGATTTGTCTTGCCTGTTTTCGCAATTTATACAAATGGAATCACAGTATGTACTACATTGTATCTGGCTTCTTTTGATCAACATTATGAGATTCACTCACAATGGTGTATAGAGTTTGTTCATTCTCTGCTGTACAGTATTCCACTGTGTGACCATACTACTGTTTATTCATTCTACTGTTGATGAGCATTTGGGTCATTTACACTTTGAGGTCATTAGAAAAAGTGCTTCTACAAATATGTTCATATGTCATTTGCTGCATTTCTGTTGAGTGCATACCTAGGAGTAGAATGGCTGGGTCATAGGGCATGTGTACAGTCAGCTTTAGGAGATACTGCCAGTTTTCCAAAGTGGTCTTACCAATTCATACACCCACTAAAAGTGTATGAAAGTTCCAATTTCTCTACATTCTCACCAACACTTTGGATTTCACTTACACTTTAAAGACAGATAGGCTTGCCTGGATTTAAGTCATCGGTGTCTTCATTTGATTTTCATACGTTTTAAGTTTACTGTAAAACTTCTATCACTTTCAAGAAATAGAGGCATGAATCTGTCTTTAATAAATGATTGGGTTTCACAACAAATTTGTAAATAGATACCTTAAATTAGTGAATTTGCTACCTAAGTGAATTTTCCTTCTGCCATGTATTATCTACTGTTTGTTTTTAAGCCACAAAGAATATTCTATACGGGAAGATATGATCGTTCTCTGTGTTTACAGCTCTAATCTAAAGGTGTAACCATGAGTACTTTGCATTTGGTGACTGGCTGCTGTTGTTTGTAGAAACTCTTCCTGCAAGTGATGCTCTTTTAGAACCACAATTTCAATAATGCAGTAAGAAGTTCAGGTTCAAGACCTCACTCTAGGAAGTCAGAGATTTCTGGATGCCTGCCCACAGGGAATAACATTGACAGTTTCTGGCCAAAGGTTGACTCTAATGATCAGTAACAAAATTTCTAATGTTATGCAACTCCTCTCACTCTGCTGTAAGTGGCTTCTTCAAAAACACTGAGATAAAGCACAAATAAAGACATCATTTGTGTTGCTGTCAAGGACTAGCTGGGGAACCAGTCTTAGGCCCCTGGGACCTTCTTTTTTTTTCTAGGCTGGTTTTCTCCCAAGAATCTCTGGTAATCAAGTGTTATAATACAGTAAATGTTTTATTTAATTGTTTAATTGAGCAGGAAATGGCCTTAGCAGAACTAAGGTATTTCGTATTTCACACGCTTAATATTTATTTCTTTCCTTTTCTTGTCTAATTTGATTTCTGACTTTGATACATTGCATCTTAAATTTTGTTGTTTCACCTGGGTAAGTACAATATTTACACTTTTCTTCTCTTAATATTTAACAGCTTAACAATGTAAACTCTCATTCCATATTTGTCACTTTTAACCGAAAGCTGGATAAGCAGAAAATCATTGTTTTCGATGATTTTCTTTTTTTTAAGTATAATGATTTTGATTTTTTTTTAAAAAGATACATGCTCATTTTAAAAATTCAAGCAATTAAGAAAAGTATAACAAGTAAAGCAAAAAAATTACTCCCTCTTACCACTCAGAAATTAACCATTGCTAACCTTCAGTGAATGTTATTCTAGACATCTCTCTATGCCTATATACGTATAAAAGAAGATAAAGATGTTATTAAAATTGGATCACACAACAGTTATTGGTTAATAAAAAATATTAGAGTTAAATTTAACAAAAGAAAAGCAAACTGAATGATATGAAATAGCTGAACTTCACATAAATTTTTCATCACATTTCAGGCATATCTTAGAGATTGGGCTTGCCTCGGTCCTGATCTCTAACACTTGGCTAAACCTAGAGGAATTTCTTGACTGCATATCCAGTGATATTAGCCTCCTCAATCTCTAATAGTTCGTCTTATTGTCATGTGTGTTTTTGTCAGTAGCTTGTTATTCTTTCTGTTAAAAGATAAAATGTAAAGAAAGAAATGAAGAAGGGGAAGAAGAAAAGGAAGGAAGGAAGGAAGGAGGAGAGGAATGAAAGTTTATATTTCAATGTCTATATTCCAGTTCATCCTTGTAGTGGTCTTCTTAATTAAAGTGCCATGTAAATTGTAGATGATGCTTTCTGAGCATTATAGGGAGAACCAGTGTTTTGTTAAATAGGTCTGGGCTTCATTATGGAACAGGTCCAAAGGACCATTATGGTATGGTCACATCAGAGTTTATGGTACCCTGCCTGATCTATATCCTCTCACTGTGGAAGGAGGCTGCACTAAAAGTCTAGTTTTGTTCAATCTATTTTATGCAGCCTGTTATTGCTATGAGGCTTCTATTTTAACCTACAAAATTCTAATGAGATTAGCTTTAGTTCATCAGCACAAAACCCCAGAGCAGTGGTAACTAACAACAAAAAAAAAACGTACAAGAAGACATAAAAATGTTGATGGATTGTGTATCGTATGCTCTCCACAATGACACAACCATGAACTTGTAGAATGTCTGGGTAATGTACCAAGCAGCACCAGGGAAACTGTGTACTCAGTCCCTGCATTAAGGACACAGAGCACAATGCTATCAATTGCATCACATAAACTAGACTGTAAAGAATCTAAGAAGACTATAATTGAAAATGAACTGAGGGACTTCCCTGGTGGCACAATGGTTAAGAATCTTCCTGTCAATGCAGGGGACACGGGTTCCAGCTGGTCCGGGAAGATCCCACATGCCGCAGAGCAACTAAGCCCGTGCGCCACAACTACTGAACCTGTGCTCTAGAGCCCACGAGCCACAACTACTGAGCCTGTGTGCCACAACCACTGAAGCTGGCGTGCCTAGAGACCATGCTCTGCAACAAGAGAAGCCACTGCACGAGAAGCCCACGCACCACAGTGAAGATTGGCCCCACTCGCCGCAACTAGAGAAAGCCCGCACACAGCAACGAAGACCCAACACAGCCAAAAACAAATAAGTAAATTTATAAAAAAGAAAATGAACTGAAAATTTATTAAGACCAGCATGACCCAGACAAATGGGAAGAAAGGAACTAACATTTCTTGAGCTTCTATTTTAAGTCAGATAGGTTATTTATATCCTTTTCATCCTCAAACAACGCTGTGGAATTGGTATTGCTTGTATTTTCATGTTACAGATGAGTAAACAGGGCTTGGAGGGGTTGATGTTGTGATGAGTGAGAATGTGAATCTAGATCTGTCCAATGTTAGGACTTTTTTCCTGAGCTGCTCTCCCTTCCTGCAAGTTGTTATCCAAAGAAATTTCAAACCATACATCAAATAAAGCTTGGTGCAAGGATGGTATATGCAGCCTCTATATGGCTCTGCTACCTGATCATTCCTCAGAACATCAGACCCACTGCTCCAGTAAGGTCGTCAGTGTTCTCTCAGAGTCACACCTAACATTAAATGGATTTGGCTACTGACTGTGCCTGCCACCTGATGCTGCCAAGGGAAATGGAAGAACAGCTGCTGGAAAGACTTACTAATTCCTTTGTATAGTTTGTGACATTATCTAAACTTTAGATTCTAAAGGGCTTTGTAGATACTGCAATTTAAGAAAAAATATATCAAGATATATCTGGAAACAAAAGAATAAGGTTTTTTTGAAAATTATTTTGTTAGTAGTATGTAGACTTCTCAGATAATGTATATGAAATTTAATCCTAACAGTTCATGGTATTAAGAGATGGAATTCTATTTAAAAGGTCATGTGCACATTTGAGCAACTTGATATTAAGTGATCTTATTAGGGAGATTACATCATAGACCTTGTGATATTAAAAGCATTTTTTTTAAAGTCATGAGCTGCTTAAAGGTAAAAACTGATTGTCTCTGGGATATATTTATACATCTTACAATTTTAATACCATGGAAAATTAAGTTTAAAAATGCATTCACTGTTTTATCACTCTTTGTGATTTAAAAATCTCTCTAAAAATACTTGGGTAGAAAGCACATGACTCCTAAGGAACAGAGGGTATTCTTGATTAAAGTGTAATAAGCCACTTGACGGCAGGGACAACTTCTGTACATAGTGCTCTGAAGAAAAAAAAAAAATCATTGATTTCTCTAACCTACAGTCACAATATGTTCCAGATGTATGAATGGTGCAGGTACAGAGGGATGGCAGAGAGAGGGAGCTATTTCTCATTTTATTTTATAACTGGAGAAACTGAGAGAAGTGTTGAAGTCATAAAGCTCTTGGATTTATAACACTTTTATCTGCAATCACTTTCTCTCTAAGCAGAACACCTATACTTTATTGATTCAGATCAAGGAGGCGGTGCCTTCTTCCTCATTTCTAATCTGCTCTAATTTGAAAGCTGCAATAGCCATGAAACCCTCTCCTCTGCCTCCCTGGCCTTCTTTTATGCCTGTGGTTGGGAATGGCACTTCATCTGTTTTTTGGCTTTAATTTACTAAACTACTAAATTTACTAAAATTACTTATTGAGATAAGACTCACAACAGAAGCACCTTTATGTGGCTGTCATAAAGTACCAGTCTATGAATGACTGATTATGTTCTTCCACTGATACACTTTTCAGACATCTCTCAGTGTTGAAATGAAACAAATTAGCCAGACCAAGGCACACAGGATTCAGACTCACCTTGGAAAGCTGTGAGTCTCTCATACACTGAAGTAAATTATTAAGTTGCAATTGCTTCAGAAAAAAATAAGTAAAAGAACCAAAGGAAAAGAAAACAGTTTACACCCTAAAGAGAAATTAACTTACAATCACATTTTTCTAAGTATGGTTCTTCCAGTTTTTTCCCTTTGAGAAATCTTCTGTATGATTCTCCCCTTTTGGGGCCACCGCCTGCACAACCCAGAGAAAACCCTCTGATTATAGAAACTTTCCATGTGGTGAAATTTTAGGTCCCCCTTTCCCCTACCACCCCCACCTCCTGCACAAATAGCTTCACCATCTGTCTATAACATTGCCTGAAATTCCATCATTACATGTATTCCTCGGATTACATTACCCACTTATTGTTAAAATCATAATCACTTCAACTTTCCCATCAACCTAACACAACTATTTATATTGTTTTAACTATCTCTTATACTTTCAGTGCTTCTGCGATATTTTAAATCATATACAGTATGTAAATGTATGTTTAGTTCTTTGTTCATTTGATGTTGCTTAAAATATCCATATACTTGGAATCTAAAAAAAATAAATAAAATGGTGCTGATGAACCTAGTGGCAGGGCAGGAATAAAGATGTAGACATAGAGAATGGACATGAGGACAGTGGGGGAGGGGGAAGCTGGGACGAAGTGAGAGAGTGGCACTGACATATACACACTACCAAATGTAAAATAGATAGCTAGTGGGAAGCAGCAGCATAGCACAGGGAGATCAGCTCGGTGCTTTGTGACCACCTAGAGGGGTTGGGATAGGGAGGGTGGGAGGACACAGACCTACTGGAGAACGGACTTGAGGATATGGGGAGGGGGAAGGGTGAGCTGTGACAAAGCGAGAGAGAGTCATGGACATATATACACTACCAAACGGAAGGTAGATAGCTAGTGGGAAGCAGCCGCATAGCACAGGGAGATCAGCTCGGTGCTTTGTGATCGCCTGGAGGGGTGGGATAGGGAGGGTGGGAGGGAGGGAGACGCAAGAGGGAAGAGATATGGGAACATATGTATATGTATAACTGATTCACTTTGTTATAAAGCAGAAACTAACACACCATTGTAAAGCCATTATACCCCAATAAAGATGTTAAAAAAAAAAAAAGAGGGAGGGGATATGGGGACATGTGTATGCATATGGCTGATTCACTTTGTCGTACAACAGAAACTAACACAGCATTGTGAAGCAATTATACTCCAATAAAGATGTATTAGAAAAATAAAATAAAATATCCATATACCAATACAAGGCATATATTTATCACATTATTCTTATTGTCAGTGCGTTCTACTTTGATAATGTACAATGAATAAGTAATTTGAATTGCTTTAAGTTTTGTTTTCATAAATATTTCTACCTTAAACATTACTGTACACATTGGCTTGATTCTGACTTTTTGAGATTATTTTCTTAAATAACCTTAAATTTCCCAAAGTAGAAATCCAGAGTCAAAGAATGGCAATATTTTAGTATCTCATTTCATTTTTCTAACATGGTTAAACCTAATCCACTGAAAGACTGTATCAATTTATAATGCTGTTGGCAACATATGAGTACCAGTCTCTCTACACTGTTGGTTGATCACTAATTTTTTTTAATTAAAAATATACACATAGTGTTTATGTATATAGCTAGAACTCATAATTGCTGATTTTATATTTATTTTTTCCTTAAACAAGGTAATGATTTTTCAATTACTGTTCTCTTATAGCCCTTTCATCTGGAAAGTCTGGAGTCTGGATATTGATCTTACGGCTCTGCATTAAGATCATACAGCAAGGAAGTGACAAAATTAAGATTTGAATTTAGGTTTTTCTGACCTCAAATCATTCCACCATAAGGAGAGGGAATTGGGCTGGAGGGCTGGAGGGGAGCTGGCCATAAATATAGGAATGTTCTTTGTATATTTTATAGACTAAATTGTTTTTAATATTATACTAGCTTCATTTTTAAACATATAGTATACATACAGAAAAGTGTATATGTAATTATAAAGTGAGCTCTTGTTATGAAATAGAACATTGATAATATTTTAGAAGCTCTGTGTGGGTCCTGTACTCTCTTCCAGAAGTAACCTACATAACCTACTCTCCCACTTCTGTGAGTTTTTTCCTATGCTTTTCTTTATAATTTTACCCTTTATGTATGCCTTCCTAAATTACACATTGGTTGGGTTTTATCTGTTTTCAAACATCATGCAAATGGAATTATACTGTCTGTATTCTTCATGACTCAACATTATGTTTATAAGATTAATCTATCTTGATACATATAGCTGTAATTTGTTGACTTTTATTTCTGTACAGTTGCAATAGTTTTATATGCTGTGTAACAAATTGCCACAAATTTAGTGGCTTAAAACATCATTTATTATCTCAGTTTCCACAGGGTCAAGAGTCTAGGTGTGACTTAACTCTGTCCTTTCCTCAGGGTCTTACAGGTTGCAGTCAAAGTGTCAGCCAGGCTTCATTCTCATCTGGAGGCTTAACTGGGGAAGGATCTACTTTCAACCTCATTCAGGTTGTTGACAGCATTCATTTTCTTGCCTTAGAACTCATGGCAGCTTGCTTCTCCAAGGCCAGCAATCATGGGGGTGATATTCCATTACCTTGCCATACAACATAATCTAATCAAGAGAGGAACATCCCATGACCTTTGTCATGTTCTATTTCTTAGAAGCAAGTCATATATTCTGCCTGCATTCAAGTAGAGATTATACAGAGTATAGTACCAGGGGTAGAGATTATGGGGGGGCCAACTTAGAATTCTGCTTACCATAATAGTAATTTAGTATTTATTGTATGTGTAAGCCATAATTTATTCATCTAGTCTACCACTGATGGACATCTAGATTGTTTCTAGTTTGGGGCTGTGATGGTTAATTTTCTGTGTTAATTTGGCTGGGCCATTGTGCCCAGATATTTAGATGTTTCTGTGTGGGTGTTTTTGGATGAGATTTAAATTTAAATTGCTGGACTTTGAGTAAAGCAGAGTGCCCTTCATAATATGAGTAGATCTCATTCAATCAGTTGAAAGCCTGAATAGAACAAAAGACTGACCTCCTCTGAGCAAGAGGGAAATCTGCCAGCGGATTTCACTTGATCTGCAACATTGGCTCTTCCTGGTTCGCCCGCAGACTGTCTTTGGACTCAAATTGCAGCTATTTCCTGAGTCTCCAGCATGCTGGCTCCCCCATCAGATTTTGGACTTGCCAAGCCTCCACAATGGCATGAGCCAATTACTTAAAATACATCTGTGTGTGTGTGTGTGTGTGTATGTATATATATACATACACACACACACACACACTCACATATATGTATATATGTATCTCCTATTAGTTCTGTTGCTCTTGACTAATACAAGGGCTATTACTAAAAATACTTCCATGAATGCTCTCTGTATATCTCCTGATGAACATGAGGAAGAGTTACTGGGGTATATAACTAGGAGTGTAATTCCTGGGCTGTAAAGTGTTCCATCTTTATCAGGTAATGGCAAACTGTTTTTCAAAGTTTTTGTGCTCATTTATACTCTCACCAGCACAGCTGAGTTCCTAGTAATACAAATGCTCAACATACTGTATTGTCAATTTTTAAATTTTTGTCTGATGGGTATGAAATGGTATCTCATTACAGTTGCGTTTTCTTGATAACTGATTAGGTTGAACATGTTTTCATGTGTTTATGGGCCATTTAAGTTTCTTCTTTTGTGGAAGATTTGGTCAAGTCTCTTGCCCTTTTATCTATTGAATATTTTGCCATTTTCTTACTGATTTGTAGCTGCTCTTATATATTCTACACATTAGATCTTAGTAACGTGCTACAAATATCTTCTAGTTTGTCGCTTGTCTTTGTACTCTATGATATCTTTTGATGATCAAAAATCCTTAATTTTCGGGCTTCCCTGGTGGCGCAGTGGTTGAGAGTCCGCCTGCCGATGCAAGGGACACGGGTTCGTGCCCCGGTCTGGGAAGATCCCACATGACGCTGAGCCTGCGCGTCCGGAGCCTGTGCTCCGCAACGGGAGAGGCCACAGCAGTGAGAGGCCCACGTACCGCAAAAAAAAAAAAAAAAAAAAAAATCCTTAATTTTAATGTAGTTTACATTTCAACTTTTTTCTCTGTGTTTGACATTTTATGCTTTAAGAAGTCCTTCTATACTCTGTTGCCTTGAAGATGTTTTCCTGTATTATCCTTCAAAGGCTTTAATTTTGTCTCTCTTTGTTCTTTATTTCTCCCAGAAATTGATTTTGAAGAGTTTGATATTATTGAAGAGAGACTAGGAGGGTGTACTGCCTCTGGACGCTAGGTGGTTAGGACACACAAGGAGGTATTAGAATGGATGAAAGATATGCTTAAAGCTCTAAAAGATAGAAAGGCACTAAAATAAATGTCTATTATCTCACAATTTTGCCTAGGTTTAGTTATACAACTGTAATTAGAATAACCTATCACATAACTCCTAAGAAACTAAAAACTCTAACTCAAAGGGAAAGTTCATTCGAACTCAAGAACTTTTAAACAATTCCATTTATTTTACTCACAACCCTGGTAAAATAAATTGGAAAGCATAATTTTAAAAAATATATGCAGAGACAGTTTTACTTCTTTCTTCCCAATCTTTTTGTTTTCCTTGCCTTACTGCAATAGCTAGGACCTCCATTACAATTTGAATGGAAGTCGGAAAGGTGGGAACTTCTTATTCCCAATTTTAGGAGGAAAGCATTCAATGTGTGACTGTAACAGAGAAGAACAAACCTGACTAATCTTTGTGCTCTGTTGCCTGTGCTTAGTCATGCTGGCTCTGCACCTTTGTAAAAGAATGTTGCCTATGGCCTGAAATATATATGATATCCCATTCTCAAAGCCATTCATATAGAGATTAAAAAGTTGCATAACAGAGAATAACATGTCTTGCTGGAGGTTTACAGGAATATTGTGACCAGACTTACATGGACAGCTGCAAGAACAAAGGTTTATCACAACCCCTCTGGGGTCTGACCAGCACCAAGAAGTTTTAAACAACCAGCCATACCCTCTACCCTTTTAGTACGAAAAAAGCCTGAATTCTAACTCGGATAAGATGGTTCTCTGGGACACTAGTCTGCCATCTTCTTGGTCTGCTGGCTTTCCAAATAAAGTCACTATTCCTTGCCCCAATACTTCTCTCAATTTATTGGCCTGTCATGCAGTGAGAAGTATGAGCTTGGACTTGGTAACATGATCATTAAGTGTGGTATCAGTTGTATGTTTTCGTAGCTGCCTTTTATGAAATTGAGGAAATTCCTACCTATTCCTAGTTTGCTAAGGGTGTTTTAATAAATGGGTGATGTACTTTGACAAATGTTTTTTATTCATATATGGAAATGACTTTTTTTTTGTCTCCTTTATTCTGTTAATGTGGTTATAGTGATTGACTTTTGAGTCTTAAACCAACCTTGCATTCTTGGGCTAGACCCTTCTTGGATGGTCATGGTATTTTATTCCTGTTATATATTGTCAGAGTCAATAACCAATTTTTCAAGCATTCTGACTCTGTGTTCATGAAAGGTGTTGGTAGATAACTTCCTTTTCTTGTAATGTCTTGTCAGGTTTTAAGATCAGGGTTATGATGGTCTCACAAGCAAGTAGGAAGTTATTCCCTTCTTCTCTATTTCCTATAACATTTTTTGTAAGGTTAGTGTTATTTCTTCAATGATTGTTTGATAGAATCCACCAGTGAAACCATCTGGATCTAGAGTTCTCTGTTATGACAAGTTTTTGACAATATATTTAATTTCTTTAATAGATATAGGTTTATTGGTATTTTCCACTTAATCTGTGTTGACTTTGGTAAATTGCATTTTTCAAGAAATTTACCCACTTTAAGTTGTCAGATTTTTTGGTACAGATTTTTGTAATATTATCTTATTATCCTTTTAATGTCTGTAGGATTTACAGTGATAACTTCTCTTTTATTTCTTATATCGGAGACTTATGTTACATCTTTTTCTTGATCAATTTTAGAATTTATGAATTTTGTTGATACCTCCAGATTATCACCATTATCAGCTTTTGGCTTTCTTAATTTTTCTCTCTTGTTTTTCTGTTTTTAAGTCTTTCCCAAGGTTTTGAACTTGTTGTCTTGTGACCTAAGACAAACAGACTGCCAAGACATTTCTCCAGCAAAGATAGGTTTATTTGGGATGAGCAGAGAATTGTAATTCAGCGTCTGCAACCATGGCGAGCTATGTGCAAGTTCTGCATGGCAAGAGGAGAACTCTTTTATAGCTGGGAAAAGAAGTTGGAAGGGCTATAGTAAACAGAGGGCTTTTCATTGGCTGAGTCTTTGCCAGGAAAGAAGAGGAGTCTTTCTTCTTCCTGTTGGGTTCTGCTATTGTCGCAGGGCATGAGAGCTCCCTCTTCTGGTCTTCTGACTCTATTTGAGGTTTCTGTTTACTAACTTTTTACAGACTGAGAATACATTTTCTTCACTAAATCCAATATATCAGTAATGTAAATAACTGAGACGATCTCACCTCTCCTGTTCAGTTTCATGGAAGTAGGTAGTCTTAGATCAAATTCCCCAGAAGCAGAATCTAAGATAGGGATTTGGGTGCATATGGTTTATTGAGGGAACACTCTTTGGGAAAAACTTGTAAAGTGGGGAAAGGATCATGATAGGGAAGCAAAAGAGCTGCCAGGCAAGGACCTGGTATTAGGTAAAGTATAAATTTGGCCAATTTTACATAGGGGAGGGCTCTGGATATAAACAGCACCACAGACCTGTCATCCTTTGTGGCAACAGGGCTGGACTTTTATACCATCATCTTATTTGATCATTGGTATGGATCATCTATGGAGAGGGCATAATTTCCTGAATGAGTTGGTTCCCATTGGTTGATGGAAATTGTCTGGAGAAGAGGGCTAGCTGTAAACTATTACAAGCCACCTCTCACAGGAGCCGGGGGGTACTACAGTATCACCTGCAACTGTGCTAGTCAAATAAAATAGAATTTGCAGGTGGAAAATGTGCTTTGAATATTTAATCACATGCCTTTAAAACAATGTTTTTGATAGTGTTTAAAGAGCTATTCCAATAGTAATCCTTGCTCAGAGGAATAATATCCTCATATATACATAAGGTTTAAAGTAAGAAAGAAATAGAATACAAAGTTGGTGTATTAGTTAGGACAGGCTGAACTATTGTAAAATTTAGACCACAAAATGTAATGGCTCTAAAGAAGTTTCTTTCTCTCTCAATAGTCCAGGTTGATGTAGGGAGTTGAGAAACTAGAGGAGAAGGCTCTCCCCTACAAGGTCATCCAGGAACCTGAGCTGATTACAGCTCTGAACCCTTCTTGTGGCTTCTAAGATTGTCACGAGCATTGCGATCCAGCTGACTTGATGTATTAGTCATCTACTGCTGCATAACAAACTCAGAAGCTTAAATCAACACTTTAATATTTCCTATCTCATAGTTTCTGCAGGTCAGAAATTTGGAAGTGGCTTAGGTGAATGGTTCTGACTTAAGGTTTTTCATAAGTTTACAGTCAGATATCTGTTGTAATGGTTCTGACTCAAGGTCTTTCATAAGTTAACAGTCAGATATCAGCTACAGTCAACTAGGGCTTTCAATGTGGCTCAGTTAATGCTGGTTGTGGGCAGGTGGCCTCAGTTCCTCGTCACACAGGCCTCTCTCTATAGGGCTATTTGAAATGTCCTCAGCTGTCCTGCCAGCCTGTGGCAGCTGGCTTCCCTCAGAGAAAGTGATCTAAAAGGTCCAGATGAAAGTCACAATATCTTTTATGACCTAGACTTGGAAATCACATTCTGTCATTTCTGCAATATATAGGTAAGCCATATTCAGTGGAGGAGAGGATTACATAGGGACATAAATACCAGGAGTCAAGAATCATTGAGAGCCATCTCAGAGGTGGGCTACCATCCTGGAGAAGCACTGTGGAAGGTATTTACAAGCCAAGACTACTCAAATTCCATTTAAGTAAATTTATCACATGACCACATCTAATGGCAAGAAAAGCAAGGACATGCAAAATAGCTATCCAGCCATGTGTATTTTATTATAGTGGGAGAAGGGGGTGGGGCAGTATTTAGATGCACATCTGGAAGACTCTGCTACAATTGGGAAAATGAATCAGGAAGAGAAAATATTCAAGAGATGAGTAACTAAAATAAAAACAACAAAAGTTGATCTTAGTGAGCAAATTTCCAAATATGTGTATCCATGCCAACATAATGTTTAAAATTTTCTTTCTGACTTCATGAAATTGTTCTTGCCAACAGCATCTCACAGACAAAAGCTTTGAAATTTCAATAGGTTGTTTGAAAAGCCAACATCCTAGTCTTGGCTTTAACAAATGTTTTCAATTTATTTTAAGTAACTGACATATAAAAACAGTGCAAAAAATACTAATGTCTATTAGTGAAACCTAAGACATACACAACAGAGAAAATGTAATTTGTCTACACACTCACTATATAGAAAACTAGGAATTTAAGAGCAAAACAGCCCACCCCTCCTTTGAGAATCTCCCTTGGAAAAATGTTTCCTATGCACTGACTTAGGTCATAGACCAGGTAATTCTCATTCCATTTCCTCTGAAAACAGTAAAACCTGAGATAAAAGACATAAGTATTTAACTGAAAGATATTTTCAATTATGTTAACTTAATGAGGAAGAGATAATCTCTTAGTTGTAACATGAACCTCAAGTGGGGGAAATTTTTCTTCCTAATTTGGCTGTGAGCCATATTCTGCATCAAAGAATTAGAATTCAGAATGTTATTGATTTGTCCTAAACATTTAACAGCTCAAAACTAGTTTTGCTCATATTTCCCCTGAGGATAGGAGAAATTCTTTTTAAAGTAAGTTTATTTGACTCTATTTGGTTGGAATGATAGAAGAAGCACCTGTACAAATTCTATATTCTCTGAATTGTTGCCTGCTGCCTTGTTACTGCAACAATTTAAGGAGAACACAGCCTCGTTTCAGGGTCTGTTAGTCCTTTAATAATGGAGAATTATGTAAATCAGATGACAAAATTCTTGTCATGGATTACCATCACTCTGTGACAATTTGGTTTACGATAAAAAACGATACAAATATACATTATACATTTTCTGTAGAACTTAAAAATTTTTACCCTGAAACAAGAAGCAGCCATGGTGGGAATAGAACACACAGGGAAATAAAATTGGGAACCCTGACTTCGGTCATTAGCTGGGAAATATTAGGCAAGTCATTTAATCTCTTTGAGTTCTGGTTTCCTCATCTAAAACAGGAATACTAACAGTGTCCTCTCTAAGGTTTCTGTGGATTAAAGGAAGGAAAACAATGTGAGGGCACTTAGCAAACACTTATGCAGTACATATAATGTGAAATGAAAGGCAATTATCTGGTGAATTTTGTCAGGTTAGATGACTAGCATGGATAACATTTTCCCACAATGCAGCAAAATTTTGTTCTCCCTTCACTTATCCCAAGATAGCAGCTGCAGTTTTCATTGTGTTTTACCTTTCTAGGAAAAGTCAATAGGAACAAACAACTGGTTGTCGGGGGGGGGGGAGTGAGTCTCCAACGGAATTTTATAAAGATAAAGGATGTTCTTTTTATTTTCTTTTTTTAATTAATTAATTAATTCATTTTTGGCTGTGTTGAGTCTTCATTACTGCGCGCGGGCTTTCTCTAGTTGCGGTGAGCAGGGGCTACTCTCCGTTGCGGTGCTCTGCCTTCTCGTTGCAGTGGCTTCTCTCCTTGCAGAGCACGGGCTCTATGTGTGCAGGCTTCAGTAGTTGTGGCACACTGGCTCAGTAGTTGTGGCTCGCGGGCTGTAGAGCACAGGCTCAGTAGTTGTGGCGCACGGGCTTAGTTGTTCTGTGGTATGTGGGATCTTCCCGGACCAGGGCTCGAATCTGTCTGTGTCCCCTGCATTGGCAGGTGGATTCTTAACCACTGAGCCGCCAGGGAAGACCTAGGATGTTCTTATTTCAGTTATTTTAGATATATGTGTGTGTGTAAAGTATATTGTATTATATTTCCATATAATCTTTTTAATCTTTATTATTTTTTAAAGGGATTATTACATTTATTTGTGTTTTCAGTTTTTTACAACCATGTAGCTTCTCAAATAGGGATAAAATCGATTAAGGAGAGACTGCAATACTTGAAGGAAGAGGAGTTTTTTTCTTCCTTGTAGAATATAAATATAAGAAGAACTCAGCAGCCCAGCATCATTTAACTGACAAGAGTTTCCATAAAGAAAGGAGTCTAGGAATAGTTCAGCACAAAAGGCCTCCCAAGGAGGTCACAGTGACCCCTGTGTGTCGGAAAAGCAGAGTGGAAGAAAAATACTGCAGTCATGGGGCCTCAACAAAAGTTCACTCTTTCCCCTGTCAAAAAAAAATATGACTGCTTAGCTTGTGATTTGTGGGTTTCAGGGTAAGCAAAAGAGTTTCTGTAATTTTCAAGAAACCTCTAGATTCTTAAAGCAGAACCATGAGTGGGTAGAGGGCATGCTATGAATGCAGGGTGGAGTGATCGTAAAGCTAATGAAGTGTGTGTTTCAGGACTCCTCCCTTGCACAGGTCTCCTCCAAGGTCCTAGGAAGGGATGTAGTAATTCTGTATTTATAATTTTTTAAAAGATTGCCCCCTATATCATAAAAGCTTCAGGCCTCCGAACTTACATCTGCTTCTGTATGGAGGTAGCAAGCTGGCTAGAAAGCATTGTCACATTTTCAGGTGTTGTGGGTCAGGTGCAGGATACACAGAAATAGGAAATTAACCCTTCCCTGGGGAAAGGAGACATGAGAGCAGGACCAGCTACAAAATTGCAGGGCCTGGGACAAAATGAAAATATAGGGCTCTTTGTTCAAAAAGCAGGAAACGTGTTTTGTTAAAGAGACCAAAATATAAATCTTTTTCCTTTCTTCTACTTTCTCTCTCTCAACATGTCACAGAGTTTTAAATTTGCTATTTAATGAGGTTCTTTCTTTCTTTTTTGTTTTTACTTTTTGGCCACACTCCGCGGCATGTGGGATCTTAGTTCCCCAATCAGGGATCAAACCTGGGCTCCCTGCATTGGAGGCGCAGAGTCTTAACCACTGGACCACCAGGGAAGTCCCTAAATTTGCTATTGAATGTAGTGCTCCCTCAGGCATGGGGATCCTCTTGTGGTGAATGTAGAACCTCTCAAGCAGTGGAGAGGTGGCCCCATGTGACCCACCAACTGCTGGGTCCAATCCCCGCCACTAGCCACTAGACCAATGTACTGCTTCCTGGTCAGGGGTGAGGAAGTCTCTCCTTCCCCCCAGCCTACTGCCCCAACCCACAGTGGACAAGAGACCCCTGGATGCACTACATTCTTGGATCATGGGTGGGCTAGAGGCTCATTCTGCCAAGTCCCTGATCAACATGCTGTGGTGCTATCAGCCCAGGGTAGGGATGGCACTTCCCATGCCTGCCTGACCCCGACCTCCCTATGCCCACACCCAGGTTCCCACAGGGGGGAAAGGGCAACAGCCACTACCGGGTTGAAGCAGTGAGGGGGGAGGCTGGGTGGGTCCCTGGGAATCAGAGAACAGGGTAGTGGGCAGTGGAGAACCCATCAAGAGAGGTGGTGGGAGGTGGGACTGTGCACGAGCTGAGGCTCCAATCCCCAGGCACATGTTTCACTGCCCCATCAGACTGCATTTACAAAACACAAATTTGAAGATAAAAGTACGAAGAACTTCAAGATGGTGACCACAGAACATTAAACACTGAGCATGGAGCCCCTGGGAGGCTGTACCCATGAAGGTGGTCCTGCTTGAGAGTTTGATGTGCCAGCCAGAGTTGAAGCTAATATCCATTATTACATATCAACTACTACAACTCTGTTGCAGGAGGGCTTGATTATGTCTCAACTTAGAAGATTTAGACATGAAAAGGATTTATTTTTTTCCAATCCTTACTTTCAACAGAGCTCTATGGAATCTCCCCTTCCTACTCCTAACAACTTATAGAAGTTCTAGGGAAGTTAAGATTCCTAGCTGTCAGATTCCACAGCTATCCATTTTGATCATTAAAACTCTGTCTATTTAAAGACTTTAGTCTCATTGTCAATTGAAATCTCATTTCCCCTTCTCCCAGGGCAGAACTGAGCTGGGGCCCTGCTTATTAAAGAGCCTAGTTCTGAGATGTCTCCTTCTTCCCTCTTCCAAAGTTGAACTTCACAGTGTTGGGCAGGACAGGCAAGTGACTGGGACAAGGATCTCTTCCTCTCTCGGTGGGTTGTTTCTTCTCTCTGGTTAACACTGTGGTTCTGAAGATGCCTTCTGTGTGACAGTCTAATTCTGCCCACCTTGTAGAGTGCATGTGGAGTTCTTCAGAGGCAAGGCCTTCCCACTGTAGGAATCCTTGAAGTGGGAGGTGCCACCCCAGCTCTCCCCCAAGGGAAGATGACCCACAAGCCTGATATTCTTCCTCCTTCTAGTCTCTTTTTAATACATAGTCCAAGTGTGGGATGGGTGGGTGAGGCAACGATCCAGGATAAATCAGTTGGTTTTGGTCTGTTTTAGGAATCTTGGAAAAGGGGTGTTGTCCCCATTGTTGATAGCTGTCTTACAATGTATGGTATAGACTCATTTTGTTTTGGACTGGGCCCTAGTTGCTAAGTCCTGGGCAATAATTACCTTTTTTAAAAAACACATGCATCAATAAATAGGGATATTAGTAAAAGTCTTAACTTGGTTCTTCAGGACCATTGCAAGATCACCACCTCTTTCTGGCCAAGGTTCAGGGCAGGCTTGAGATGCAAGTTGCCTCAGCTGGGAGCATTATGAACCAAATCGGGGCAATCAGCCCAAAACTAAACCACTAAGTCCAAGTGCGCAGGTAGAGAATAGAGACTGGTGTGGACCTCAGAATCTTCAGACACAGACTGAGGGGAGTAAAGAGGTTGCAGAGGAGGATGGATGCTTTTTTACCGTAGGGGTTTTCCTGTGGCCCTCAGCTCACTTATGTGAGCAGGATAAATGAATTAAAAGCAGACAATCTGAAGATTTGACATGAAAATGATATTTGCACACTGAGAATGGTGAGAAAGAATGCATTAATTACCCTTTTCAGATTATAGCCAATAAATTAGTCATTTCTGGTTTGAGTCATCCTGGACTATGTAAGAATCACATAAAACAGTGAAAATAGTGTATAATTGTGGAAAGCTTTGTCCACTTATCAAAAAATATTTGATGAGTTTCTTTGATGTGCCAGACCCATTATGTGTTCTGGGATACAGCAGTGACCATGACAATGACTCCTGATGCCCTGAAGCTCATCTTTGTCCTCTGTAATAGCTTTCTATATTTGAAACATGATCATCTATATAAATAATGTGATTATTTGACCATAAATTTTTGAGTAGGTGTATGCCTTATTCATCTCTGTATTCCTAGTACCTAATACCGTGACTGACACCTAGAAGGTTCTCAAAAATTATTTGTTGACTAAGTGGATTCATTTGTAGTGAGAATAGTATAGCTCTTGAAATCCATCCAAAATGCACATATTGTTAATTTAGTGTGACTAAAACTTCATGAAACCAAAATCCATCTCATATATTCTGAAGTGTGACACCAAAAAAGTATTTGGATTAATGAAGTTATATAGAAAACATTCTTATAAAGGATATATTCAGAGATCAGTCAGGAGTTAGTTTTGTTTGCTTCCATTATGGCTATTGCTCTGTGCCAACAATTTGCTGCTCGAAGTTGTTTTTTTAAATGGAATCTTTGTAGTAGATTAAATCCAGCTGGCTTCAAATACTACAGGGGAAGATGTGGTGGGGGGAAGGGGACCCAGATGGCCACATCTCCAGGGAATTCTGTGACCTCAGTGATGACCGACTGAAATTCCTAGACTTTTCTTGTGCAAGAAATTCTATGTTCCTGATAATTCTTGTTATTTTTTTATTGAGGTAAAATTCATATAACATAAACCTGTACTGAGTTCCAAACCATTTTCATCATCCCAAAAGGAAACCCCATACATATTAAGCAGTAACCCTGGGAATTATTTAATATTTGGCTCCAGGTAATAAGCATTAATCCTATCAGCTCTGTTATAGAGGAATAACACGAAAATTATTTTCCTGCCAAAAGTATAAAAATAGTTATTTAATAATAGGATTTGCAGGGCCAGCCAGGGGCCAGTCTGTGATTCCAAGGGTGACGCCTTCCTGACCTCTGACTCTGAACACGTGGGTATGGTCTGCCTTCCAGAGGGGCAGCAGTAATATCTCTGCACAGACTTTACAGCCTCTGAAAAAGCTACCTGGGTGATCCTAGAAGACCAAAGTGTCAACTGAGTTTTGAAGAATATTTAAGGTTTTCAGACTTAAGTGATTTTGAATTATCAACAACCAGGCAATCAGGAGATTTAGTAAGTGGTTAAAAAGAAGAGTGTGGATTCAAAGTTTATAAATGGGCTGGAAAGTGAAGAAAGCCACAAACACTACACTAACAGCCTCCAGAAATGGCCTCTTTACAACTTTGACTCCATTGATGGAGAATGTGTGCTGGGGAAGGGACTCATGTATTTAGGGAAAGGACCAAGAGGCCTCTCAGAGAGAAACTCTGTCCTAAAAGAAGAGCCTGGAGGAAAAGTTTGGGCCAGAAACAAAGGTTGAGTCACCAGAAGGGCATGGTTTCTCTGATTCCAGCGCTACATTTGTCAAGATTCCTCTCCTAGCCCAGATTTCTCTTGGGGCTCAAGTTGGGGTGGGGTAGGGTGTGGGACATGGTAAGTAAAAAATGGAAAATCAAAAGAGCTGCATAGCTAAAAAGGAGGAATACTGAACTAGACTAAGGCATCTCATCCATTCAACAAATACGTTTGGGAAGAACTAAGTGTTGGGCGTTTGTTAGACAAGGATGATATAATGGTAAATAAGACAGATATAGTCCCTTTCCACAAGAATTTTATAGGAGGTAGATATTTAAAATAGGACTACATAAATCCCAATTATTGAACAGGGAAACTACCATGGTTGGGAAGGATAGGGAAGGCTTTTCTGAGGAAACAGCGGCTTCAGCTGAAACCTGAAGAATAAGGAGTTGGGAAGGGTGTGTAAACGTTTTTTGAGGTGGGAGGAGCTTGAGTTTGAGGCCAGCGGGGCCAAGTACAGGGGCTGGAGGGAGAAGCCGCAGGACACAGCTTATGAAGGAGAATGTTCTGCTAGCAAACACACCCGGACCCAGGCAGGGCAGAGAGTCCTTCCCTGTTGTAAGGCTGCGGGGTGTGACCTGAACTAGGGCCTTGAAGGGCTTGGTAAAAGGTTTGTCAGGTGTCCCGTTTCTCCTCCAGCAAAATGCATTAGGTCATTAATTTGGCCTGTCACATGCCTCAGGTGTCTATGTGACATTGTTTCAAAGATGTGGATACAATCTCTTCCAAGAAAGTCCAGGATTATTCCAGAATCTGGATCAAGTCTCATACCAGGAGCCAAAACTAAGGCATGTGGTGCTGGCAGGACCAGTGTCCTTCCTGGTTAACATTTCTGGCTCAAACCGGGGGCACATTTCTCATGCATAAATCTGCATGAGAAACCCCTCACAACATTAACTCCTCTCTGGTAGGAAGGGTATGGCTATGTTTGTGTTTCTCCTAGCATCACTCCTTCACCAGGAATGAGCAGCCTGAAGAGTCATAAATCTTTCAGTTATATCAGGGCCAGGCTTCCCATCAGATATTTGGGTAGAACTACTGTGAATGGGGACAGAACCTCCAGCCACCCTTTGCTCTAAGAGGCCAGGAAAGTTGTCCTTCTTGTTTGAAGCAGTATCCCAGCACCTGGCACAGTGCATACTGTGTGGCAGGGAGTCAGTAAATACCTTTGTAATGAATGAGTGGAAGCTCAGCACAGGGCAGACAGTTCTGCCAAAGCAGTTCCCAGCTAACCCAAAAGATTAGCATTCTCTGCTCTTAGAGATGTGAGAAACCAGCAGCTAAAGCAGTGATTCTCATCCCTGCCTGCACATCTTGGAAATTTTTTTAAAAATGCATATACAATTTTATTTTGGGTATGTTTTTTAAAGTATACTTATAAAGAAATTAGGCTGGAAGTACATATGCCCAAATATTAACTTTTTGATAGTGAGATCATATAGAGTTGTTTCTTACTCTGTGGTACTTCTGCATTCCAAGGTAGGAATGTTAAAGAAAAACAAGAGCTTTAGTGAGGTATAATTGGCATAAAATAAACTGCATATGTTTAAAGTGTCAATATAAGTTTTAACATATGAATACACCTGTGAAACCACCACCACAATCAAGATAATGAGCATATGGATCACCCCCCAAAGTTTCCTTGCATGTCTTTGTAATACTATCCTCTGTCCCATCTCTACCCCATCCCCAGGCAACAAGTAATCTGTTTCCTATCACCATAGATTAGTTTGGGTTCTCCAGAATTTTATGTAAATGGGATGATAAAGTATATATTCTTTCTGCCTGGATTTTTTTCACTCAACATAATTATTTTGAAATTCATTCATGCTGTTTGTATCAGTAGTTCATTCTTTTTATTGCTGAGTATTATTGCATTGTACATACATGTAATATATTTATCCATTTGCCTGTTGATGGACATTTGTGTTGTTTCTAATTTTTAGTTACTACAAATGAAGCTGCTATAAACATTTATGTTCAAGCCTTTGTGTGGATGTATGTTTTCATTTATCTTGGGTTAATTCCCAGGATTTGAGTGTAAATTCCTAGGTAGGCATATGGCTTAACTTTTTAAGAAGCTGCCAAACTGTTTTTCAAAATGGCTGTACCATTTTGCATTCCCACCAGCACTGTATGAGAGTCCCAGTTTCCTCTCTGGCTTCTGGTATGGTTAGCCTTTTGTATTTTAAACATTCCAGTGGACATATAGGCATATCGCTGTGGTTTTAATTTGCATTTCCCTAATGATTAATGATTTTGAGAATCTTTTCATGTGCTTATTTCCCATCTGAATATCTTCTTTGGTGAAATGTCTGTTCATATCTTTTGTCCATATTTTTGTAAGTGTGTTCTTATTGAGCATTAAGAGTTCTTTATGTATTCTGTATACAAGGCCTTTATCTGATATGTGATTTGCAAATATTTTCTCCCGGTCTGTGGCTTGTCTTTTCATTCTCTTCACAGTGTCTTTCGAAGAGTAGTTCTTAATTTGATGATGTATAATTTATCAAAACTTTAAAATGGATAACACTTTTGGTTTTGACATCTAAGGAATCTTTGCCTAACCCAAAGTCACCAAGATTTTTTTCTGTATTTACTTATAAAAGTTTCACAGTTTTAGGTTTTGTATTTTGGTCCATGATCCATTTTGAGTTAATGTTTTTATATGATAAGAGATGTGAAGTTCATTTGTTTTTGCATATAAATATCCCACTGTTCCAACACAATTTGTTTAAAAAAACAAAACACTATACTTTCTTCACTGAATTGCTTTGTTGAAAATCTATGAACCATATATGTGTAGACCTATTTCTGAATTCTCTATTCTATTCCATTGAACTGCTTGGCTATTTTGACACCAATATCTTTAAGTCTTTAAGTCATGTAGTGTAAGTCCTCCAACTTTGTTCTTTTTTTTTTTCAAAATTGTTTTGGCTATTCTAGATTCTCTGTGCTTCCATATGAATTTTGGAATCAACTTGTCAATTTCTAAAAAAAAATGTCTGCTAAGATTTTGATTGAGGTTGCATTTGAATGTATAGATCAATTTAGAGAGAAATGACATCTTTAAAATATCAAGTCTTCAATCACTTGGGTGTTCAAAAAATACTGATGCCTGGCTACTCCAGACCAACTGAATCAAAATCTCTGGGCATGGGATATGGGTATCATTATTTTCTGAGAAATTTCTCAGGTGATTTTAATGTGCAGCCAGGTTGGTAAACAGTGAGCCCCGGCATCTCTCTTAGTGGGGTTCTGCCCATTTAATGCTCCCAAAGGGGAATAAGCCACGTTGAATAATAACACAAGGAATGATTGAAGGAACTAGTGATGCTGAGCTTTACAGAAAAACTTTCAAGGATACATGGACTTGAAGGGCTACCATGTAGGTGAGGAATTAGATTGTTTCTAATCCAAGAGACAGAAAGTTTAGAGAATCAGATATCATTGCAGCCCAAGAAGGTGCTTTCTAACAGTCAGTGATGTCCTCAGAAACAATGGTCTTTCTGGGAAAGGAGACTGCTGCAGTCCTATAGGCTGGATAACTGTTTGATGGGACAGCATTTGCCATGCCCCTACTGCTTACTAACAGAAAAGCTGCAGAGGCTTTTCAGCATCAGAAGAGTTCTTGGAAGAATGGTTTCGCTAACCACTGTGAGTTTCTGATTCTATGAAATATTTCTTTAATAATTTTCATGAATTTTTCATGAAAAGGCTATTAGTGTAGGCTTTGTTATAAGTTATATCTCAAAGTTGTTGGGGAAAAAGTAAAATATGTTACTTACGGGTAACTAGTTCTGTGTAAGGGATTAGAATACACAGGGGCATATAGCATTATATGGGAGAGACAGAAATGGTAATAATAAAGCAATCTTACTGAGAAAAGAAAGCTCAGAATGATGAAACTTCTGAGGAATGAATCTACCCTGTTGACTGCAAGAGCAGGGCAATGATATTGTGCTGTAAAATTTATACGGAGATAAAGTAGCTGCTAAAATATTTGACAGATTCAAAAATATAATTAGTTTTTTTTAGTGCACATGGAACGGTGACAATAACTGATATTTTGGGCCATAGAGTCTAAAAACATGCAAATGATTGACACTATATAGAGCATGTTCTCTGATTACAGTGGAATTAAGCTAGGAAATCAATAATAAAAAATAATTAGAAAATTGCTAAGTATTTGGAAATTAAGTAATACACTTTGAAATAACCTATGGTTCTAAGAAGAAACCACATTTAATATTGGAAACTATTTTGAACTAAAAGGAATATTTTGTTTCATATTATGAAAACACAACATATTAAAACTAAGGTGCAACTTAAGTTGTGCTCAGAGTCATATTTGTAGCTGTAAGTGTATATATTAGAAAAGAAGAAAGTCTGAAAATCATTTTAAGAAGTTAGGAAAATAATACCAACTTAAACCTAAAGGAAGTGTTAGAGTGAGTCATATGAAATTATCTGTATTCAACAATTTTTTACCTTTACAAACAGCAATTTCACTTTGTTCAACCTCATAGAAGGAAGGAAACAATAGAAAGCAGAACTTAAGTTATAATGGAACAGGAAACAAAGTTATAACAGTGAGAATCAAAACTAAAGTTGGTTTTTATGAAGACTAATACAGAGGTTCTAGAAATGTAGTCTCAGGACTATTGGATGTCCCTGAGTCCGAGGGGTCCACAGGTCAAAAAGGTCAAAATTATTTACCTCCTTGCTCTCCCACTCCTCCTCCTCCTCATCATCATATATTATTTTCCTTTTTCATCCTCATTATCTCACAAGTATATAGTAAAGTTTTCCAGTGGTTACATGACACATAGTATTGCAACAGATTGAAACTAAAAGTAGATAAGAGAATCCAGCTGTCTTCTATTAAATCTGATATTAAAAGAAATTTGAAATCTGAAACAATGTCATTCTTGTCAATAAATTTTTGTTTTAAAAAATATTGCTATTTTCATTTAAACAGATCTTTTAATAAAATGATGTTACTTGTTAAAATGTAATGGGTTTTTAATGAATTAATAAATATCTTTAAATTGTCACAATTTAAATTTCTAATATGATAAATATTGATATATATAGATAATGCAAAAGTTCCTTAAGGTCCTCAATAATTTTTAAGAGTGTAAAGGATCCTCAGTATCACTGGACTAATAAAATTGATTTGCCACTGATGAGGTTGATCAAGAAAAAAGTAAAAAAGAAGGCATGAATCTCTATGATAAGAAATAAAAAAGAGATATGACTATATGCCCTACAGACATAAAAAAGATAATAAGATATTACAAACACTGTTACATTAACTCGTTTGAAATTTTAATGAATTGGCAAATTCCTAGAAAACATAGCTTACTAAAATCGATGCAAAAAGAAGTAGAAAGTATGAATAGTTCCATATTTATTTAAATATTTAAGCTCTAATTTAAAACCTCCCTCTGCCATATACAAAACCTCATCTAGACCTGATGACTTTGCTGGTGAATTCTACCAAACAATTAAAGAAGAAATAACACCAATCTTAATTAAATCTTCAAGAGAATGGACTAAAAAGGGACACTTGCCAACTTATTTTTTTTTATTTTTATTTTATTTTTTTGGCTGAGTTGGGTCTTCATTGCTGCATGTGGGCTTTCTCTAGTTGCGGTGAGTGGGGGCTACTCTTTGTTGTGGTGTACAGGCTTCTTATTGCGGTGGCTTCTCTTGTTGTGAAGCACAGGCTCTAGGCGCGTGGGCTTCAGCAGTTGCAACACACAGGCTCAGTAGTTGTGGCATGTGGGCCCTAGGGTGTGCGGACTTCAATAGTTGTGGCATGTGGGCTCAGTAGCTGTGGCTCACGGGCTGTAGACGCATGGCCAACTTATTTAATGAGACAAACATAATTTGGTGCTAAAACTTCATGGGGACGATACAAGAAAGGAACATCACAGGCTCTCTTTCATGACAGATGCAAAATTCCTAAACAAAGTATTAGCAAATTTAATCCAGTGATTCATAATAGGATAATACATCACAACCAATAGGATAATACATCACAACCAAGTTGAGTTTATTCCAAGAATGCAATGTTGGACTTCCCTGGTGGTACAGTCGTTAAGAATCTGCCTGCCAATGCAGGGGACATGAGTTTGATCCCTGGTCTGGGATGATCCCACATATCACAGAGCAACTAAGCCCACGTGTCACAGCTACTGAGCCTGCATGCCACAACTACTGAAGCCTGCATGTCACAACTACTGAAGCCTGTGCAACTAGAGCCCGTGCTCAGCAACAAGAGAAGCCACCACAATGAGAAGACCACACACCGTGATGAAGAGTAGCCCCTACTCGATGCAACTAGAGAAAGCCCGTGCACAGCAAAGAAGACCCAATGCAGCCAAAAAAAAAGAATGCAATGTTGGTTTAATATTGATATTTAAAAATCAATCAATGTAATTCATGACATTAATGGAATAAAGGATATCCATTGTATGGTCAATTCAATTTATACAGAAAAAGCATCAACAATTTAAAAAATTCAACAATTACTCATGATATAAAGATAAAACAACCACCTCTTAACAAATTAGGTATAGAAGGGAACTTCATTAACTTGATAAATGATAGTTACAAAATACCTACTGCAAACATCATACTTAATTTGAGATACGGAAAGCTTTTCCCTGAGATTGAGAATGTGGCAAGTATGCCCACTGTCACCTCTGTTATTCATTATTTTTCTGAAGCCAGAGCAGCAAGCCAAGAAAAAACATAAAATAGGCATAAATATTAGAATGAAGAGAAAATGATAAGACTATCATATTATTCAAAGATAATATGACGCATATTTATAAAATCCAAAAGAATCTTCAGAGAAACCATTAGCATTGCATTTCTTTATATAATTTCACCCCTGCACATGTAGCCAATAAAACGTGTACATGTGTGCACCAAAAGACATTTACAATGTTTACAGCAGCATTATTTGCAATATTCAGAAACTAGAAACAATCCAAATGTCCATCAACAGTAAAATGGAAAAATAAATTGAGATATATTCATACAATGGAATACTATGTGGCAACAAAAAGACACAAACCAATGACAGATGCAACAACATGCATTATGTTAAATGAAAGAAGCCAGAAGCAAGAAGTATACGTTGTAGGGTAACATTTATATGACACTCAGAAAAGGCAAAACTAATTTATTGGGTTAAAAGCCAGAGGAGTAACTGCATTTAGAAAGCAGGAAGAGAAACTAGGAAGGGTACAAGGTGGGGATTTCTTAGGTGCTAGTAGTGCTTTATTTCTTGATCTAAGTGGAGATGACATGGATACATTCATTGAGTAAAATATTCATCAAGAATTTTGAGCACTTAAGAATTCTGTACTTTTCGTACTTTCCTGGTGGCATAGTGGTTAAGAATCTGCCTGCCAATGCAGGGGACACGGGTTTGAGCCCTGGTCCGGGATGATCCCACATGCTGTGGAGCAACTAAGCCTGTGTGCCACAACTACTGAGCCTGCGCTCTACAGCCCGTGAGCCACAACTACTGAGCCCGTGTGCAACACCTACTGAAGCCCGCGCACCTAGAGCTGGTGCTCTGCAACAAGACAAGCCACTGCAATGACAAACTCGTGTGCAGCAACAAAGAGTAGCCCCCGCTCACTGCAATTAGAGAAAGCCCACGCTCAGCAGCGAAGACCCAAGGCAGCCAAAAATAAATAAATAAATTTATTTTAAAAAAAAGAATTTTGTACTTTTCTGTATGTATATTATACTTCAATAAAATAATTCATAAAGGTATTTGTACAAGATACTGAAGAAGAGAGATCTTTTCACATGTACAGGCAAATGAATGATGACTAAGAAGGCTTAGAGAAATTCCAGGACTGATGCAAAAATATTTTTGAGATAAATCAAACTGTGCCAAAAGAGTGATCATAATACAATTCAACTCAACATTATTATGAAAGAAAAAACTTAAAAAATCATATCATTTTTAGTGTTAGAAACTTTGATTAAAATGTGAGCATTGTTGAAGGATAAGTTGGGAGATTGGGGTTGACATATACACACTACTATATATAAAACAAATAAATAATAAGTACCAATTGTATAGCACAGGGAATTCTACTCAAAACCCCTTAATGACTTATATGGGAAAAGAATCTAAAAAAGAGTGGATATATGTATGTGTATAAGTGATTCACTTTGCTGTACAGCAGAAACTAACACAACATTGTAAATCAACTATACTCCAATAAAAACTTTTAAAAATGTGAACATAGTTTAGGAGACCTTCAAGATGGCGGAAGAGTAAAACGTGGAAATCACCTTCCTCCCCACAAATACATCAGAAATACATCTACACGTGGAACAACTCCTACAGAACACCTACTGAACACTGGCAGAAGACCTCAGACCTCCCAAAAGGCAAGAAACTCCCCACGTACCTGGATAGGGCAAAAGAAAAAAGAAAAAACAGAGACAAAAGAATAGGGACGGGACCTGCACCAGTGGGAGGGAGCTGTGAAAGAGGAAAGGTTTCCAGATACTAGGAAGCCCCTTCGCAGGGGCGACTGCGGGTGGCGGAGGAAGGAGCTTCAGAGCCACGTAGGAGAGTGCAGCAAGCACAGGTCACTATCCACACCTCTCCTCCCGGGAGACTGTGCAGCCCGCCACTGCCGGGGTCCCGTGATCCAGGGACAACTTCCCCGGGAGAACGCGGCGTGCCTCAGGCTGTTGCAACGTCAAGCTGGCCTCTGCCTCCGCAGGCTCGCCCGGCATCCGTACCCCTCCCTTCCCCCAGCCTGAATGAGCCAGAGCCCCCTAATCAGCTGCTACTTTTAACCCCATCTTGTCTGGGCGGAGAACAGACGCCCTCAGGCGACCTACACGCAGAGGAGGGGCCAAATCCAAAGCCGAACCCCTGGAGCTGTGAGAACAAAGAAGAGAAAGGGAAATTTCTCCCAGTAGCCTCAGGAGCAGCGGATTAAATCCCCACAATCATCTTGATGTACCCTGCATCTGTGGAATACCTGAATAGACAACGAAATATCCCAAAATTGAGGTGGTGGACTTTGGGAGCAATGATATATACATTTTTTTCCTTTTTCATTTTGTGAGTGTGTATGTGTATGCTTCTTTATGTGATTTTGTCTGTATAGCTTTGCTTTTACCATTTGTCCTAGGGGTCTGTCCTTTTTTTTTTTTTTTTGTAAAGTTTTTAGTGCTTGTTATTATTGGTGGACTTGTTTTTCGGTTTCATTGCTCTCTTCTTTCTTTTTTAAATTACTGTTTAATTTTTTTTATTTTTAATAATTATTTTTTATTTTAATAACTTTATTTTATTTATTTATTCATTCTTTCTTTCTTTCTTCTTTTCTCCCTTTTCTTCTGAGCCGTGTGGCTGACAGGGTCTTGGTGCTCTGGCCAGGTGTCAGGCTTGCGCCTCTGAGGTGAGAGAACCAAATTCAGGACATTGGTCCACTAGAGATCTCCCGGCTCCACATAATATCAAACGGTGAAAACTCTCCCTGAGATCTCCATCTCAACACTAAGACCCAGCTCCACTCAATGACCAGCAAGCTACACTGCTGGACACCCTATGCCAAACAACTAGCAAGACAGGAACACAACCACACCCATTAGCAGAGAGGCTGCCTAAAATCATAATAAGGCCACAGACACCCGAAAACACACCACCGGATGCGGTCCTGCCCACAAGAAAGACAAGATCCAGCCTCATCCACCAGAACACAGGCACTAGTCCCCTCCACCAGGAAACCTACACAACCCACTGAAACAACCTTAGCCACTGGGGACAGACACCAAAAACAACGGGAACTACGAACTTGCAGCCTGCAAAAAGGAG
This sequence comes from Globicephala melas, assembly GCF_963455315.2. Lineage (NCBI taxonomy): Eukaryota > Metazoa > Chordata > Mammalia > Artiodactyla > Delphinidae > Globicephala > Globicephala melas. The sequence goes on along the minus strand of NC_083325.1, from coordinate 36,412,620 downwards.
ACCCCAAACACAGTAAGTTAAGCAAAATGAGAAGACAGAGAAACACACAGCAGATGAAGGAGCAAGGTAAAAACCCACCAGACCAAACAAAGGAAGAGGAAATAGGCAGTCTACCTGAAAAAGATTCAGAGTAATGATAGTAAAGATGATCCAAAATCTTGGAAATAGAATGGAGAAAATACAAGAAACGTTTAACAAGGAACTAGAAGAACTAAAGAGCAAACAAACAATGATGAACAGCACAATAAATGAAATTTAAAAATTCTCTAGAAGAAATCAATAGCAGAATAACTGAGGCAGAAGAACGGATAAGTGACCTGGAAGATAAAATAGTGGAAATAACTACTGAAGAGCAGAATAAAGAAAAAAGAATGAAAAGAATTGAGGACAGTCTCAGAGACCTCTGAGACAACATTAAACACACCAACATTCGAATTATAGGGGTCCCAGAAGGAGAAGAGAAAAAGAAAGGGACTGAGAAAATATTTGAAGAGATTATACTTGAAAACTTCCCTAATATGGGAAAGGAAATAGTTAATCAAGTCCAGGAAGTGCAGAGTCCCATACAGGATAAATCCAAGGAGAAACACGCAAGACACATATTAATCAAACTATCAAAAATTAAATACAAAGAAAAAATATTAAAAGCAGCAAGGGAAAAATAACATACAAGGCAATCCCCATAAGGTTAACAGCGATTCTTTCAGCAGAAACTCTGCAAGCCAGAAGCAAGGGCAGGAAATATTTAAAGTGATGAAAGGGAAAAAGCTACAACAAAGATTACCCAGCAAGGATCTCATTCAGATTCGATGGAGAAATTAAAAACTTTACAGACAAGAAAAAGCTAAGAGAATTCAGCACCACCAAAACGAGCTTTACAACAAATGCCAAAGGAACTTCTCTAGGCAGGAAACACAAGAGAAGGAAAAGACCTACAACAACAAACCCAAAACAATTAAGAAAATGGTAGTAGGAACATACATATTGGTAATTACCTTAAATGTAAATGGATTAAATGCTCCAACCAAAAGACATAGACTGGCTGAATGGATACAAAAACAAGACCTGTATATATGCTGTCTACAAGAGACCCACTTCAGACTTAGGGACACATACAGACTGAAAGTGAGGGGAAGGAAAAAGATACTCCATGCAAATGGAAATCAAAAGAAAGCTGGAGTAGCAATTCTCATATCAGACAAAATAGATTTTAAAATAAAGACTATTACAAGAGACAAAGAAGGACACTACATAATGATCAAGGGATCAATCCAAGAAGAAGATATAACGATCATAAATATTTATGCACCCAACATAGGAGCACCTCAATACATAAGGCAAATGCTAACGGCCATAAAAGGGGATATCGACAGTAACACAATCATAGCAGGGGACTTTAACATCCCACTTTCACAAATGGACAGATCATCCAAAATGAAAATAAATAAGGAAACACAAGCTTTAAATGATACATTAAACAAGATGGACTTAATTGATATTTAGAGGACATTCCATCCCAAAACAAAAGAATACACTTTCTTCTCAAGTGCTCATGGAACATTCTCCAGGATAGACCATACCTTGGGTCACAAATCAAGCCTTGGTAAATTTAAGAAAATTGAAATCATATCAAGTATCTTTTTCAACCACAACACTATGAGACTAGATATCAATTACAGGAAAAAATCTGTAAAAAATACAAACACATGGAGGCTAAACAATACACTACTTAATAACCAAGAGATCACTGAAGAAATCAAAGAGGAAATAAAAACATACCTAGAAACAAAGGACAATGAAAACACGATGACCCAAAACCTATGGGATGCAGCAAAAGCAGTTCTAAGAGGGAAGTTTATAGCAATACAGTCCTACCTCAAGAAACAAGAAACATCTCAAATAAACAACCTAAACTTTCACCTAAAGCAATTAGAGAAAGAAGAACAAAAAAACGCCAAAGTTAGCAGAAGGAAAGAAATCATAAAGATCAGATCAGAAACAAATGAAAAAGAAATGAAGGAAACAATAGCAAAGTCAATAAAACTAAAAGCTGGTTCTTTGAGAAGATAAACAAAATTGATAAACCATTAGCCAGACTCATCAAGAAAAAAAGGGAGAAGACTCAAATCAATAGAATTAGAAATGAAAAAGGAGAAGTAACAACTGACACTGCAGAAATACAAAGGATCATACAAGCAACTATATGCCAATAAAATGGAAACGTGGAAGAAATGGACAAATTCTTAGAAAAGCACAATCTGCTAAGACTGAACCAGGAAGAAATAGAAAATATAAACAGACCAAGCACAAGCACTTAAATTGAGACTGTGACTAAAACCTTCCAACAAACAAAAGCCCAGGACCAGATGGCTTCACAGGTGAATTCTATCAAACACTTAGAGAGGAGCTAACACCTATCTTCCTCAAACTCTTCCAAAATATAGCAGAGGGAGGAACACTCCCAAACTCATTCTACGAGGCCACCATCACCCTGATACCAAAACCAAAGATGTCACAAAGAAAGAAAACTACAGGCCAATATCACTGATTAACATAGATGCAAAAATTCTCAACAAAATACTAGTAAACAGAATCCAACAGCATATTACAAGGATCATACACCATGATCAAGTGGGGTTTATCCCAGGAATGCAAGGATTCTTCAATATACACAAATCAATCAATGTGATACACCATATGAACAAATTGAAGGAGAAAAACCATATGATCATCTCAATAGATATAGAAAAAGCTTTTGACAAAATTCAACACCCATTTATGATAAAAACCCTCCAGAAAGTAGGCGCAGAGGGAACTTACCTCAACATAATAAAGGCCATATATGACAAACCCACAGCCAACATCATTCTCAATGGTGAAAAACTGAAACCATTTCCACAATATCAGGAAGAAGACAAGGTTGCCCACTCTCACCACTATTATTCAACATAGTTTTGGAAGTTTTAGCCACAGCAATCAGAGAAGAAAAAGAAATAAAAGGAATCCAAATCAGAAAAAAAACAAGTAAAGCTGTCACTGTTTGCAGATAACATGATACTATACATACAGAATTCTAAAGAGTCTACCAGAAAACTACTAGAGCTAATCAATGAATTTGGTAAAGTAGCAGGATACAAAATTAATGCACAGAAATCTCTTGCATTCCTATACACTAATGATGAAAAATATGAAAGAGAAATTAAGGAAAAACTCCCATTTACCACTGCAACAAAAAGAATAAAATACCTAGGAATAAACCTACCTAAGGAGACAAAAGACCTGTATGCAGAAAACTGTAAGACACTGTTGAAAGAAATTAAAGATGATACCAACAGATGGAGAGATATACCATGTTCTTGGATTGGAAGAATCAACATTGTAAAAATGACTATACTACCCAAAGCAATCTACAACTTCAGTGAAATCCCTATCAAACTACCACTGGCATTCTTCACAGAACTAGAACAAAAAATTTCACAATTTGTATGGAAGCACAAAAGACCCCGAAAAGCCAAAGCAATCTTGAGAAAGAAAAACAGAGCTGGAGGAATCAGGCTCCTGGACTTAAGACTATACTACAAAGCTACAGTAATCAAGACAGCATGGTACTGGCACAAAAACAGAAATATAGATCAATGGAACAGGATAGAAAGCCCAGATATAACCCCATGCACCTATGGTCACCTTATTTTTGATAAAGGAGGCAAGAATATACAATGGAGAAAAGACAGCCTCTTCAATAAGTGGTGCTGGGAAAACTGGACAACTACATGTAAAAGAATGAAATTAGAACACTCCCTAACATCATACACAAAAATAAACTCAAAATGGATTAAAGACCTAAATGTAAGGCCAGAAACTATCAAACTCTTAGAGGAAAACATAGGCAGAACACTCTATGACATAAATCACAGCAAGATCCTTTTTCACCCACCTCCTAGAGAAATGGAAATAAAAATAAACAAATGGGACCTAATGAAACTCAAAAGCTTTTGCACAGCAAAGGAAACCATAAACAAGACGAAAAAACAACCCTCAGAATGGGAGAAAATATTTTCAAATGAAGCAACTGACAAAGGATTAATCTCCAAAATATACAAGTAGCTAATGCAGCTCAATATCAAAAAAAAACAAACAACCCAATACAACAATGGGCAGAAGACCTAAATAGACATTTCTCCAGAGAAGACATACAGATTGCCAACAAACACATGAAAGAATGCTCAACATCATTAATCATTAGAGAAATGCAAATCAAAACTATAATGAGGGGCTTCCCTGGTGGCACAGTGGTTGAGAGTCCGCCTGCCGATGCAGGGGATGTGGGTTCATGCCCCGGTCCGGGGGGATACCACATGCCGCGGAGCGGCTGGGCCCGTGAGCCACGGCCACTGAGCCTGCGCATCTGGAGCCTGTGCTCGGCAACGGGAGAGGCCACAGCAATGAGAGGCCTGCGTACCACAAAAAAAAAAAAAAAGAAAAAACTACAATGAGGTATCAGCCCACACCAGTCAGAATGGCCATGATCAAAAAATCTACAAACAATAAATGCTGGACAGGGTGTGGAGGAAAAGGAACCCTCTTGCACTGTTGGTGGGAATGTAAATTGATAGAGCCACTATGGAGAACAGTATGGAGGTTCCTTAAAAAACTACAAATAGAACTACCATATGACCCAGCGATCCCAATACTGGGTATATACCCTGAGAAAAACATAATTCAAAAAGAGTCACGTACCACAGTGTTCCTTGCAGCTCTATTTACAATAGCCAGGATATGGAAGCAACCTAAGTGTCCATCGACAGATGAATGGGTAAAGAAGATGTGGCACATAGATACAATGGAATATTACTCAGCCATAAAAAGGAATGAAATTGAGTTATTTGTAGTGAGGTGGATGGACCTAGAGTCTGTCATACAGAGTGAAGTAATTCAGAAAGAGAAAAACAAATACCATATGCTAACACCCATATATGGGATCTAAAAAAAAAAAAAAAAATGGTTCTGAAGAACCTCGGGGCAGGACGGGAATAAAGTCGCAGTCCTACTAGAGAATGGACTTGAAGACACGGGGAGGGGGAAGGGTAAGCTGGGACAAAGTGAGAGAGTGGCATGGACATATATACACTACCAACTGTAAAATTGATAGCTAGTGGGAAGCAGCCACATAGCACAGGGAGATCAGCTCAGTGCTCTGTGACCACCTAGAGGGGTGGGAGGGAGGGAGACTCAAGAGGGAAGAGTTATGGGGGTATATGTATATGTATAGCTGATTCACTTTGTTATAAAGCAGAAACTAACACACGACTGTAAAGCAATTATCCTCCAATAAAGATGTTAAAAAAAAAAAACAGTGCAAATTAAAACCATATTAGAATATCTAAAATTTAAAAACTGACAATACCAGGTATTGGTGAGGATGTGGAGTAACTGGAACTGTTATACACTGCTTTTGGGAATGTAAAATATTACAGCCATTTTGGAAGACAGTTTGGCAATTTGTTAAAGTGTTAAACATACATTTACCATATCAAAGGCGTATAGCCATACAAAGACTTGTAGTTGAATGTTCACAGCAGTTTTATTAGTAAAAGCCAAAACCAGAAATAACCCAAATGTCCATCAACGGGTAAATGAATACACAAATTATGATACTTCCATAAAATAGAGTATCACTTCGTAATAAAAGAACTAATCTACTGATACACACTACATTATAAATGAATCTCAAAATAATTAATGTTGAGTAAAAGAAGCCAGACATAAAATGGGTACCTGCTTTGTACCCTTTTATGATTCCATTTATATAAAATTCTAATTAACACAAACTAGTCTATAGTGACAGAGGCAGATGAGTGGTTGCCTAGAGATGGAGGGAGTAAGTAGGCTTGAAGGGGAGGAATTGCAAAGGGGCATAAGGAAACTTGGGGGGTGATAGAGACATTCATTATCTTGACTATGGTGATGATTTCATGGATGTATACATATGTCAAAATCTATCAAATTATATACTCTAAGTGCAATTTATTGTATGCAATTATACCTCAATAAGATTTTTTTTTTAAACTGTACAGATGGTTCTGATGAGGAGCTAAGATTGAGAGTCACTGGTCTTCAGGATAAAAAGTGAACTCCTAGTATGCCGTTTAATGCCTTCACAATCTTTCTACCCTACTTCCTTCAACTCTACCCAGTCCATCCTGTGCTACTTATACCTTTTGAGTATGCCTTCTCCTTCATGTCTCTGAGCCTTTGGACATGGTGTTTCCTCTGCCTGTAGGTCATCTTCCCTTTTCCACTCGTTGAATTTCTGCCTATTCTTCAAAAGTCAGCTAAAATGTCCCTACTTCTGGGATATCCTCCAAACTCCCCCTACCTGTCCTTAGTCCCTGTGTCCTATGATGCTCCAGTTACTCTTTGTATTTAAGTACCACTATTTTCAAACTTACAGTGCAATAATTCTACATTTTCTGTAAACTTTAGGATCTGTAACCAGCCTGAGCAGCATTTCTCAGCTTTTTAAAAATCTGTGTTCTCTTCTGATAAACATCAGGACTTTAACCCTCAAAGCCATCCTTAATTCTGAGACTCTTAGCACCTCCTGCATATTACTACCAGTCCTAAATTATTGTTCAAGCTTTACTTTCTGTTGTTCATCTTATGAAATAATATATTTTTGTTTTCCAAATAAAAAATGATATTGTCATAGTGAATATACTTTTTTCAAGTTATACACGTTTTCCCTTCCCTCCCGCTACCCTGGAGGTTCTGACATACATTCCTCTCTCTTCCACTCAACAGACATCACACTAAGGAAGAGGAATATATCTTTTCCTTCTTTGAATCCCAATGTTGGACACACAGTATATCTCAGTGAAGGTTTGTAAAATCTAATTGAATTGAACCTATCTTATAAGGAGTAGAGAGAGACTATTAGGATACATAATAGTAAAATTCATAAGAAGGTTCAAAATACATATAGGTAAATCACCAGGATCAAGCAGGCATCCTCCCAAGAATTTGGAAGACCATTAGAAACTATGAAAATACTAGAACTGTTTTCCAAAATGTGTAACCTGTTGTATAAATGAACACTACATTATGGTAGGATGAATTGCTCTGGCCTCCAATCATAAAACATACTTTTGAAAACAAACAAACAAACAACATGTTTTGGAGGAGACTCGGGGAATAATAGATGTTAGAATCTCACTTCCATTCCTGTAGTAAAAGGTAGGCTCTTAGAGTGCTTAGGTAATAATATTTTTTTAAGTTGAGAAGGAGCCAAAATAAAGTTTCTGAGAAATAAGGCATATGCTTGTCCTGGCATCTTCTGATTTTGCAGGAGCCTCAGAGGCAACACACTGCAGCTGTGCTTAAGCGGGCCAGTTCAGCCCCTGTCTGTCAGGGAGGGGCATCCATACCTCCTGCCTGAGGATAAACCACGATCTCTCTGCAAGTGTGTATTTCCTTGGGGCAGAGAATGGGCCTTGATGTTGATTGAGTGCCTTGTGAGGAATAAATAGTAAATGCTTTCCATTCTTCAGTGCAAAAACGGGAGGCAGTTTTACAGGAGAGTCTTTCAAATCACTTTCTCAGATGGACAAAAAACACTGTTGAAAAAACTTTATTCAGCTTCAACTTCTAATCCACTGTGTGAGCATGGGACTTTAAAGCTTAGTATGGTTTCATGATAAATAAGATCAGTATGTATGAATTATCCTTTCATTTCTTTTTCCAAAATGATTCCAAGAACAAGTTCTTAGAATCAAGACACTGTCCTAATCTTTTTTAAAATTAATTAATTAATTAATTTATTTATTTTTGACTGTGTTGGGTGTTTGTTTCTGTGCGTGGGCTTTCTCTAGTTGCGGCGAGCGGGGGCCACTCTTCATCGCGGTGCGCGGGCCTCTCACTGTCGCGGCCTCTCCTGTTGCGGAGCACAGGCTCCAGATGCGCAGGCTCAGTAGTTGTGGCTCACGGGCCTAGTTGCTCCACGGCATGTGGGATCCTCCCAGACCAGGGCTCGAACCCGTGTCCCCTGCATTGGCAGGCAGACTCTCAACCACCACGCCACCAGGGAAGCCCTGTCCTAATCTTTGACATATTTTCTTAATGACTTGTTTCCTTAGTTAGGGTTCTAGGTATACAAAGATGAAAAACACAGTTCCTGCCTTCATGTTGTTCACAATCTTTCCCACAACTACCTATAATACTCCCATAGCTGTTTTCTAGGTGCCAAACAATAAAGGGAACTTTGTCTTTTATTCTTATTTCCAGCCCCATGCCCTGCATTCAGGTTTTCAGTTATGCACAGCTGTTTGCTTTTGTCTTGCATAAATTGAAAATGTGTTCTGTCAGAGTGACTGGCAGTCAATGATCTTTCCAATCCTGGGTACAGTACCTGGCTCATAGGAGGCCTGGCTCAACACATTTATGTTTAATATATGAATATTGTGTCTCTCTACCCTGTGAGAAACTTCCAATCACCATTAAAAAAAAAAAGCTAGTGGAAAGTGTTCTCTTGTGGGTCATGGGAGACTATATTGGCCAGAATACAATCTGGAAAGAACAGACAGAAGATATTCTGCTCTTCGCCAGGATACCCTGCTGAACATTATTATCCTCAATTATAGAGAAGTAGATATTTTTCCTGTTACACGTTTTTCCTTCTAAGCATAGAACTCCCAAGGACATACTTGGCCTAATCAGAAGTAGGGACTGAAGTGTAACAAATGAAAGGCAACTTCAGAAGGAGAATCACAGTGTTTTAATCAGCCCACAAGGTCTAATTCAAGACACCTGCTGCTTTGTATAACAATAGCAATCTTCTCAGGACAACACATCTTTCTTTGTTTCCTAGCACTTATGGCTAATATATGCACAGGGAGAACAACATTTATTATGGTAACTAACTTCAGGCAGAATAGAAGTGATAAATAAAATAAATATGTAGTTAGGCTCCAGTATAATGGAGCCTTTAAGGCTCTAAAAAAAGAACAAAATAAAACAAAACAAAACCCAAACAACATGTGGTACCTGAAAACTAGGCCAAGTAGTCATCTTACATTTTTTCCTCCACAAAGAAAACCACTTCAGAAAAAGATGGGATCTCTACTCACAGCTGGAATTGAGCCAACAATGAAAAACTGAAGAATCAGGTCTGTTGTAGAATTAGTTTGAAAAAAGTTTATTGCTCTTTAAGCTGTTCAGCTTACTTAGTGCTATTTGCCCCCTGTATTATTACTTCAAAGCTACACCCCTGAGGAGCACGGTAAGAGCCCACTGTTTCTTTCCTACATCATTTCCATGCTTAAAGTGCCAAGTTGGTATTTGCTGGGCATATTCACCATCACACATGCCTGTCCATGCTGCATATGTCACATAGGCCAAAGATGTGAACCGAGAAATGTTGGAATGGGACAGATGTGGGGTGACTTGGGAAGACAAAGAGAAGAAAGGATAGAAAGGTACATTTAACGGCCTACTATATGCCAAGTACTCTGCAAGATACTTTACTCATTAGCCAAAAGCTGGCCAATCTCCTCTTCCTTCCCACCCAAGATTTTCCATTTAATAGGGGTAGTGTTACTACTAATGGCATCATGCTGCAAGTATCACCATGCCAATTGATCCCAGGCATGCCCAAGTGGTGGAGAGAAGATAACGCAATGTCCAAGGGGATGGTACCTTTAACTTTCCCCTGAGGTAGTAGTAGAAACCCTCTTGTTGTTTATTTCATTCTTTTTTTTTACATCTTTATTGGAGTATAATTGCTTTACAGTCGTGTGTTAGTTTCTGCTTTATAACAAAGTGAATCAGTTATACGTGTACATATGTTCCCATATCTCTTCCCTCTTTTGTCTCCCTCCCTCCCACCCTCCCTATCCCACCCCTCTAGGTGGTCACAAAGCACCGAGCTGATCTCCCTGTGCCATGCAGCTGTTTCCCACTAGCTATCTATTTTACATTTGGTAGTGTATATATGTCCATGCCACTCTCTCACTTTGTCACAGCTTACCCTTCCCCCTCCCCATATCCTCAAGTCCATTCTCTAGTAGGTCTGTGTCTTTATTCCTGTCTTACCCCTAGGTTCTTCATGACATTTTTTTTCTTAAATTCCATATATATGTGTTAGCATACGGTATTTGTCTTTCTCTTTCTGACTTACATCACTCTGTATGACAGACTCTAGGTCCATCCACCTCATTACAAATAGCTCAATTTCGTTTCCTTTTATGGCTGAGTAATATTCATTGTATATATGTGCCACATCTTCTTTATCCATTCATCCGACGATGGACACTTAGGTTGTTTCCATCTCCTGGCTATTGTAAATAGAGCTGCAATGAACATTTTGGTACATGACTCTTTTTGAATTATGGTTTTCTCAGGGTATATGCCCAGTAGTGGGATTGCTGGGTCATATGGTAGTTCTATTTGTAGTTTTTTAAGGAACCTCCATACTGTTCTCCATAGTGGTTGTATCAATTTACATTCCCACCAGCAGTGCAAGAGTGTTCCCTTTTCTCCACACCCTCTCCAGCATTTATTGTTTCTAGATTTTTTGATGATGGCCATTCTGACTGGTGTGAGATAATATCTCATTGTAGTTTTGATTTGCATTTCTCTAATGATTAATGATGTTGAGCATTCTTTCATGTGTTTGTTGGCAGTCTGTATGTCTTCTTTGGAGAAATGTCTATTTAGGTCTTCTGCCCATTTTTGTATTGGGTTGTTTGTTTTTTTTTGTTATTGAGCTGCATGAGCTGCTTGTAAATTTTGAAGATTAATCCTTTGTCAGTTGCTTCATTTGCAAATATTTTCTCCCATTCTGAGGGTTGTCTTTTATGGTTTTGTTTATGGTTTAGGGTCTTATGTTTTAGGGTCTTGTTTATGGTTTCCTTTGCTGTGCAAAAGCTTTGAAGTTTCATTAGGTCCCATTTGTTTATTTTTGTTTTTATTTCCATTTCTCTAGGAGGTGGGTCAAAAAGGATCTTGCTGTGATTTATGTCATAGAGTGTTCTGCCTATGTTTTCCTCTAAGAGCTTGATAGTTTCTGGCCTTACATTTAGGTCTTTAATCTATTTTGAGCTTATTTCATTCATTTTTTTAAAAAAATTTTTGACCACACCCTGGGGCACGTGGGATCTTAGTTTCGCGACCAGGGATTGAACCCACACCCCCTGCAGTGGAAGCACGGGGTCTTATTTGCTGGACTGCCAGGGAAGTCCCTACTTCATTCATGTTTGAAAGGTACTCTGGTGGTAGTCTGTCATTTCACTCACTCATTCATTCAGCATTATTACTGAGTGCTCACTCTAGGCACTGCACAATTACTATGGTAGGTTCTAGGAAAACAGCAGTAAGTAAGACAGTCTCTGTCCTCAAGAAACAAACATAGCCTTCTTGGGAGGCAGACAGACATGTAAACAACAGGAACAAAACAATCTGTGGGGAAAGTATAACAGCGGACGTAGGTATAAGATAAAACAGGGGAATGGAGGAGGGAGCAACTGCTCCACTTGGGGGAACTAGGGAACCTTCTTGGGACCAGTGGCAGGTCCCTGACATGAATTATGGTTCTGGTAAGTGAAACTGCCATTACCCATATCCTGTTGAGGAGACACTGCAAGTCGGCCTCGGGATCCTGCCCTCCCTCCCCCAGGCACAGCTCTTGGGACTAAAGGTGGGCACTGTAAGGGAGGAAAAAACTCTTCCTCTACCCTCTTGTTTAGTCTCTGGGCCCTGCAAATTAAACTGACGATAGACAAATTAACAGGAGGAAAAACCCAGAGTTTATTTATGTGTGTAACACTCACACACATGGGAATTCTCCGTGATGAGGAACTCAGGAGGGTAGTTAGAATTTGGGGCTTATATACTTCCTTAATAGGTGAAGGGGAGAGGGGAAAAAACAAATTATTTTTTTGAAAGGTAAATGGGTTTTTAGGAGAAAAAACAGGAGATAAGAGAGTTTGTGATGTTTATTTATAGGAGTATGAATGGTCTTTCCTGCTCCTAGAGAGCCACAAAACTCCCTTGGAGATGGTTTAATTCATTCTCCCTCATGGGAGTAGATCCACCCTGAAGAGGAATTTATGGCAGCCTATTTCCCAGAAATTGCTGCTTGTATTAAGATAAGGGAAGCTCCAAGAAGATTCCCCCCACCCCTGCATTTGTCGAATCTCAAATATCTTCAGCTCAAAATAATCTTTATACCAAAGTAGCATATTTTTAAGATGGCATACCCTGATCCACTTTAGCAATGAACCCAAAGCAGTCAATAATCCACACGCAACCTACGGCATGATGTGTGTGTATGTGTGAGTGTGTGTGCACACACACACGCGCCTGAGCAAAAAGATGACTGGGGAATGCAGAGAGAATTGGGTAGTTAGCCCACAAAGTTTTCTTGCCCTCTTCTGAATATTAATTCATCCTTCAAGGCTGAAGTGAGGAAGCATCAAGGCAGAGTGGGTTGTTACCAAGGTGCTCTGAGCAGCCAGGGGTCAGCAGCAAGGTCCCAGGAAAGGATCTCCGAAGCAAGTAGAAAGGCACTCAAAGAAAGATGGAGGTTTTCCAAAGACAAACTTTGGTTCAGGATTAAATAATGTCTTAGGTCAGCTGGTATATGAAATTCCTTTTGACAATTATGAAATGTACCTGCATTTGATAGCAGAATTTGGGCATAAGAAAATGTGGGTTCAAAAAAGTTCTGATTCTTTCTATAATACTAATTGTATAGATTGAAAATGTAAGTGATGAACATGTGAAAGATGACTCTTGAAAGATGATTTTTTAAAACTCTGAACTTATGAAAAAAAACTATCTTTTTAAAAAATATGCAGCTTCTAGAGGGAAGCCCAGAGAAAGATCTTGCTGCAATAAGGAAAGACAGTGAAATAACAAGTAACTCAAAAGTTAGACCCATTTCACTCAACATAAATGTTATTAGTAAACAGATATTTTAAGATTCTTGTATTCTTATAAACTGAAAATCACGAGTCATGAATACAACCGTATTTCAGTACCTGAATTAAATCTCAGTACTGAAATTGTACAAGGAACTGATGTGTTTAGGATATAGGCTTTAAAATAAGCAAACCTATGTGTGAATCCTGATGCTTTGGATGGGTTTCTTCACCCCTGAAAGCCTCAGTTTCTTAATATAGACCATGAACATAATTATGCTACCTCACAAAGTTGTAAAGATGAAAGGAGACAGTGTATAAAAAGATTTTGGCTGTGCTTAGCATATGAGGTTCAATAAGTGCTAATTATTGTGAAGTAAATGAAACTATCCCCTTTAAACATTTAAAAATAGTTCTTAAAAAACTATTTCTCCATCAGATTTGCTCTTCAATTTCACTGAGTTGGGTTTTTTCTCATTCATAAGAAGAATATTTAAATATATTCTTATTTTTCCTATTCAAAGTTAGCAAAAATGTGTTTCTTAGCCACAGAGGAGAGAATTTCTCTCTTTTCCCTCACAGGTTCTTTCCTGTACCAGAGGAATTATTTTCTCCTTCCTCCTTTTCTCCCCCTCTGCTTTTTGTACACACCTAGGCTGACTACTTGGCTTGAGTCCACATTCATTGCCTCCATCTCACTTGTGTGGAGAGTTAAGCTCATTCATTATTGAAGAAGGGTAGAGGGCCATTTTTTAGTCAGTATTTTGAAAGGATACTAAACTGGCATTTAAATTAAGAATCCATAAATATTACATTATATACATTTACTCTTCTATTTCAATATTTATAAAGTTCTTAATGCAACACTCCTGCAGAGAATTTTTTTTTCTTAGAGTGCTATATTTTAGGAAAGGTTTATCATATTCCTCTGTTCTCCTTTTTTTTTAAGCTTAAAGTTAGGCATCTTCCAGATGCAAGCACACTTCGACTTAACTGACGCAAAAAAACCATGGTATCTTCTTTGATTCATTTCCTGTCTCCTAATTTGAACCTTACAGGTTTTAATTTAGGTCATAGGGAGAAACTTGAACTGTTTAACACTGGGTTGTTTTTTTTAGGGGGGAGTTGAGTTTTATATGATTGTGTAGCAAGCCAAAGTCATTTAAAAAATACATCAAGACAGAATTATCATGGTAACAATATATACATTTTGATTAGGAAAAACAGAGCACACATTTGGTAGCACAGCTTCATGTTCTGAAAGCAAGATTAATCACACTGACCTGGCTTTAGCTAAATGCTTTTTTAAAAGGTATATGTTTTCCACAGACAAATCCCTTATTCTAAATTTTTATGTTCCCATTTCATGTTTTTCTCTATGTGATAATCAGTTAAGCAGAAAATGAATATTTGAATTAAAAAATTCAGTCCCATTATGGACTGTATTTAGGTTGATGGCTCTATACAGTTTTGAAGAAGGCACCTATGTAAGCATTTTAATCCAAACCTTCAGGAAAATTTAAGCCAGGAATTTTAATGGCTAGGATTTGCTCATGATATGGCTGGTACCAAATATATGTGTTGAGTACAGCCTCATTAGACCCTGATCTGCATCCCCTCTTCTATGAAAATGGTGAACTTTAACCTGTCAGCCCCTCATTTTGTTTTCAATAAGGTGAGAAACAAGTCTGTCACTGATCAGCCACTTCAATGACCACATCTAAGACACTGAATTGTGTTTCATCAAGTAGTACAGACATGACATAAAGCATGATCAGAGGAAACAGTATGAAAAAAAATCCAAATTGCATGCACTGATGTTATGACTTACCATATGAAAAAGCATGATTCATACTCTCAAGAGATATAAAACTGTACAAATGTGAGCACATAAGCACAGGGAATTTTATCTTTTGGTACTTGATGTATTTCAAGTGCCTAGAACAATTTCTGGCACATAATAAGTGCTCAATATGTGTGTCAAATGAGTGAACGATCAACACAATATAAATGAAGAAAGGGCATCATTTCTAGTAGATTCTTATGTTTCTTGATTCACGATTACTCTAGCTCTCTCCTATGAGTACATCTGCAGTGACTTTTTAAGAAATTACACGAACTAGTGTATCCTGGGATCTTAAGGAAAATCAACACAGAACAGGTAAATTTAAATGAGGGAAAGAAAATATGATACCCATGATCTTACAGAAAGAGATACTAGGAATTGAAAGGGAAATTTTAGAATAGAGTGCCTGAGATGGGGCCCTAAGGGCAAGGGTGACTTCAGGAACAGAGGCAGGCATCCAAGACAAACATTACCTACTTTGTAATATTGCTCAGGGCCACCTGGATTCTCACACCACTAGCAAAGTGTGTTTAAGCAAGTAGAGTAGAAAAATAGAATGAGAAGTTCTTTTACCTATTCCTATTGGTAAAACAACTGGACAAAAAAAAAAGATGAAAAACGTGTTGATTGGAGAGGATTTGTTTTTATCTTAGACCAAAGTAATTTTGACTTATTTTAAAAGATCACCTTAATAAAGGACACTGAAATTGTGAAAATCAAATGTGTGACTTATTTTCATTGGCTGTTACACAACAGACTTCTTTAAAAGATATATTTATAACAATAATACATCAGAGCAGCATTACCTAAAATTGGAGGTAAACTTGAGGACCAACCATGATCCAACTTCTGTCAATTAAAATGATGGTAAATATAAGTAATTCCAGACTATGGAACCAAAATACTAAGTCAATATGATTAGTACACTTGGGGGCCAATATCATTAGCTCTTTCTCTTTTAACCTTAGATAGAACTCATAATATCTAGCATATCTGCAGATGTTTGTTGCAACACTTTATAACCAGAATAATTACACAGCCCTTCCAGACACATGTACAAACAAGTTGGACCATGATGTTCCAGTACAGGCAAGTATTACAAAAAGCAGAAATGAGCAATACATCATTAATGGGTATGACTTGCAGGACATTAGCCAATGCACTTTCCAATAAGAAGTCTGATCAACACATGTCATGGGAAACAGGAGAATTTCCTCAGTAAAATTTCCAACTTATACTTTTACACTTTAGAGAAACATATGGTTCTGTACTTAACAGACTTAGCAGTAGTGGGAGGCCTGTGAAAACTGCTTGCAGCCACAACTTGGACTACATCTTCAGGGTTTCTCCCGGAGCTCTCTTAAGGACTCCCTTTTTTCTAATGCTAAATACAGATATAGTCCTATTTTATTCACTTGTGTCATTATTCATTATGATCAGCATGAATATTATCAGAAGGACATTTCTATTTTTACCAAGAGAAACAAACTGCACAGTTCAGTTGTGCAACTAATTTTTTTAAAAAAGAAAAGAAATACCCTGCTTTCTTTTTGTTATTACTTTTTGTTATACTAATTCTGCAAATGGTTTTCGAAAATGATAATTACGGTACATACAAGTTTTACCTGCCTCGGCTACCCTCACATTTTCAAATCTCATTTCTTTCTTTGCCTGTCCAGCCGTATGCCTTCTGCTCCTGACATTGCCAGATTTCAGTATCACACACATCTGTCTGTAGAGTGTGCCTGTAATTCTGGCCACTCAGATCCTAAACACAGATCTTCAGACAAGAACCACCACAAAAAAATAGACAAAGCAAAGACAAAAAAAAATAACAAAATAAAAACAAAGAGCACAGGGTGGAGGTGGGGGAGAGAGGATGTGGTGGGAAAGAAGTGCCAATCTGGGTATGATACAGGAGCCCAGCAGTTGGCATTGGGACACTGTGTCCCATTAGGGTTGATGCAAGGACAAGTCACAGAATATGGAAGCTTATATCCTTGTCTGTATTATCTCATGCATCCCTCTACCCCCAGAAAAAAAATGGGACAGGACTGTTTAACAGTTTTTTCTCTACTGACAGCAGTAAATTCTCTGTGAAGCTAATGAAGTTTAAGCTTTGGGACCCTTTACTTATAGAGGCCTAGGAGGGCTCTAGCAATGTGCTCACATGGTCAAATACTTTTGCAAACTTTGCACAAGTAAGGTATTCTACCTGCAATTACAACCAAAGTAAAAGTACCCCCACCAGAGCTTCTCATAATTTCTCTTATGGTATAGTGCTAGAGTAGCTGCAAGTAGATTCAACTAAGGGAAAGGTGAATTGGAAGTACATCTGGCTGGGTTTAATGGGAATGTTCACGTGGTTTATAGTCACTTCTGAGTACAGTTAAGATTTTGCTAGCCATCTCAATGTAGGAGTGGCTCCCAGGAATATCCCTAACTCATCCATGACATCATGGACCTAAGGTGTGTCATGGCCCTAAGGTGAAGGGGCCAGAGGTTGTATCATGATGTGAACAGGTCCCAAAGTGGTCAGCACAGAGGTATACAGATAGTGGAGGTGAAACTAGATTTGAAATATATGAAAACAGAAGCTAGTCTGGGGGAATTCTTATAGTCATTAAATGTGTATAATTACAAGTGGAGGATTTAATTCTAATCAGTGTTAAACAAAATAGAAGTTCTCTTCTGTACAAATGAACTTGACAATGTCACTTGTATACTTATTATTATTTTTTAACATCTTTAATGGAGTATAATTGCTTTACAATGGTGTGTTAGTTTCTGCTTTATAAAGTGAATCAGCTATATATATACATATATCCCCATATCTCTTCCCTCTTGCATCTCCCTCCCTCCCACCCTCCCTATCCCACCCTTCTAGGTGGTGACAAAGCACCTAGCTGATCTCCCTGTGCTATGCAGTTGCTTCCCACTAGCTATCGGTTTTACATTTGGTAGTGTATATATGTCCATGCCACTCTCTCACTTTGTCCCAGCTTACCCTTTCCCCTCCCCGTGTCCTCAAGTCCATTCTCCAGTAGGTCTGTGTCTACACTATACACTTTCTCCCATTTTAATGAGAATCAGGCGAAATAGAATTTATCATTATCCCTGTGTTCATGGGGAAGAAACCTGTAGCAGTATTACAAATTGCTATGCAGTATTTTTTTTTTTTTGATGTGGACTATTTTTAAAGATTTTACTGAATTTGTTACAACATTGCTTCTGTTTGTTGTTTTGGTTTTTTGGCTGCAAGGCATGTGGGATCTTAGCTCCCTGACCAGGGATCGAACCTGTACCCCCTGCATTGGAAGGTGAAGTCTTAACCACTGGACTGCCAGGGAAGTCCCACAAATTGCTATGCAGTATTTTATGTATCTCAAAGTATTAGCACATAAATACACTGACAAAAGATTTAAATTGTTTGCTGATTTGATATAAAATACTGAATCAATAAAGATACTATAAAACTCATAAGATGGGAGGAAATATTTGCAAGTGATATGGCCGATAAGGGGTTAATATCCAACATATACAAACAGCTCATATAACTCAACATCAAAAAAACAAACAACCCAATTAAAAAATGGACAGAATAACTGGATAGGCATTTTTCCAAAGAGGAAATGCATATCGCCAACAGGCACATGAAAAGATGCTCAACAACGCTATCATCAGGGAAATGCAAATCAAAACCACAATGAGATATCACCTCACACCTGTCAGAGTGACTATCATCAAAAAGAACACAAATAACAGATGTTGGTGAGGATGTGGAGAAAAGGGAACCCTTGTACACTGTTGGTAGGAATGTAATTTGGTGCAGACACTGTGGAAAGCAGTATGGCGGTTTATTAAAAACTAAAAATAGAACTACCATATGACCCAGAAATTCCATCCCTGGGTATATATCCAAAAAAAACCCCCCAAAACACTAAGTCGAAAAAATATATGTAGGGCTTCCCTGGTGGCACAGTGGTTGAGAGTCCGCCTGCCGATGCAGGGGACACGGGTTCGTACCCCGGTCCGGGAAGATCCCACATGCCGCGGAGCGGCTAGGCCTGTGAGCCATGGCCACTGAGCCTGCGCGTCCAGAGCCTGTGCTCCGCAACGGGAGAGGCCACAACAGTGAGAGGCCTGCGTACCGCAAAAAAAAAAAAAAAAAAAAAAAAAAAGAAAAGATATATGCAATCCAATGTTCATAGCAGCATTATTTACAACTGTCGAGATATGGAAGCAACCTAAGTGTCCATCAACAGATGAATATATATATATGCATATATATATGATATATATGAAATGTTTCCATTTGCAGCAGCATGGATGAACTTGGAGGGCATTATGCTAAGTGAAATAAGTCAGGCAGAGAAAGACAAATACTGTATGATATTACTTATATGTGGAATTTAAAAATACAACAAGCTAGTGAATATAACAAAAAAGAAGCAGCGTCACAGATATAGAGAACAAACTAGTGGTTACCAGTGGGGAGAGGGAGGGGGGAGGGGTAACATAAGGTTAGGGGTTTAACAGGTACAAAATATTAGGTGTAAAATAAGCTATAAGGATATATTATACAACATGGGGAATATAGACAATATTTTATAATAACTATAAATGTAGTATATAACCTTTAAAAACTGTGAATCACTATATTGTACACCTGTAACTTACATAATATTGTACATCAACTATACTTTAATAAAAAAAAAACTCATAAGACACCACTACAATGAGGACATCAATGACACTTCAGAGTATTAAGATTAGCCCCTGTACTAGAAGAGTTGAAATTCCTCAAGTCTTACTGCTTAGATATGAAGAAAACTTGATAGAAGTTTTCCTAAATCTTAAAAACTTACATGACATTACTAATAATAAGTAGTGAGACTGAAAGAAATTTTTCTAAACTTTTAATTTAAAAAATTATTTTTGATCAACCATGCAAGAGGTCTCTCCATTATTTCTATAGAAAAATGTATTTCTATAGAAATAATTTTCACAAAAATTATTGTTATATGAAGAAATTATCAAGGATTGTACAGACAAAAATAGGGGGAAAGTATTAGAGAGTTTTGTCAGACGATAAGTTAAAAAATACTGTTTTTATAGATTTTGTGATTTTCGTGGAATTTATCAGCTTTTAAAAACTTAAATTTGTCATGATTTCCTTTCTCTATTCATTTTCATACCTGCTTTTGGTTTGTAATTTAATTCTCTTTTTTCTTAAAGAGGGTCTCCAAATTATATAAGCTTCAGATCACACAAAACATGGATCTGCCTCTGCCCAGTGCCTGGCTCAGAACCAGCATATTAGATGTTTGTTGGAAGAATATGCAGGAAGGGCTATTGGCCCAAAGGTGGATATGACACTGAGCTTAGTGAAGGAGAGGCCATTGTATGCTGAGGTTCTTTAGAATATCCAGCCTGCAGGCTTGAGCACTCTGGGATATGATGGGACCACACCTGCCAGTAGAAAACCTGAACCCAGCTGGTGGGAAGCCAAGGTGGCAGAGGCAGAGAAAATGAGGCTGGAGCCTGTCATATTGTTTCACAGTCAAGAAAGAATATTTTTCCTTGTGTGTTCATTGTTGAAGGATGCTGAAATTAATTAAAATAAATTCTTCCTATCTCCAAAGAATATGCAAATTAATTTTCATGTGTTTGGAAATTTTTTCCTTTGAGTTATGTTTCTCATTTGAAGAAAATGGTTACTCTTCCTTCCCTTTAAACTGAATAATGTGAATCATATGTGAATAGGATTACATCAAGTCCCAAGATATTAACGTTTGGAAGCAACTGAAGTCTTCCACATAGAGTCCCAATTTTAAAATTTTTAAAAAATTACTTCAAAAAATGCATAACGTGACCTGATATTGCTGTTCTATTCATGTTCCCACTTGATAATATTTCCACTCTAAAATAATGTTTAACCTCAAAATTTCTAGACTGCTTCATTTCCATCAAGTGCTAGAAGTCTAGGAAGCTCCATTAACTAAAGACAAAGTAAATTCTAGATACAGAGTTTAACTGCTTCTTAATGGAGCCGCCTCTGAGTCACCAGCTCCTAGAATTAGAACTATCCACCAGATGAGGTACAGCCTGACAGGAGAGGTTGGGAGTAGATAGTCCTCTCTCAAGGTGCTGGGGTAAAGTATAGAGCAGCATGATATCTACAGGCTATAGCAATAGATAAATTCAAATAGTCGGTATCATTTGGGTTCTGATACTCAGAGTAGGGTACCCTAAAAGGGAGAAAATAGGGCACCCAGAGGAAAGAAGTTTGGAAGTTCTAGTAGGCAGAGAGTTTGCATCAGGGATGCTCATCAGCAAGTAACTTTAGCCACCTGGCTGGTGTTCAGGGACAGACTCCAGTCCCTGAAAAGGGTTGATAGTAGAGATGGATAATAAAACAGGACTCTGGTTGTTGAGGATACTAAGTCAGACACCAGCCACAAGGAAGCGAGGCAGAAACTCAGTTAACCAAGCTGAAGCACAAACAGGTCTTAGAAAATCAGACAGAGACTTGTAATCAGAACTTGAGCAAATAGTCAGAGCTAGACTAGCAACAAAGGTTGAAACTGAATCCACCTAAAACTGAGTTCCTCTACTGAGTTTATAATTAACCTCTCTGTCCAAAACTTTATTCCCTTTCATGTCCCGCCCCATTCCCCTCAGGATTGAGGAGTATCAAAGAAAGGCGGGTATTGAAACCAAGAAAAACTCTGTGGGGCCTTCCTGGGTACAAATGTCCCTCTGTGTCCCCCATTTATTATTTGTAGAAAAAAAGCCTTAGTCTCCTAAGCCTTCCCCAAGTTCCAAAGAGCAGGCCCAAGAAGTTAACAGTTAGAGAAGTGAGGGAATGCAGAAACAAAGAAAAAGTAGTCCATCAAGAAAAGCGGGGGCTTCCCTGGTGGCGCAGTGGTTAAGAGTCCACCTGCCGATGCAGGGGACACGGGTTCGTGCCCCAGGTCCGGGAGGATCCCACATGCCGCGGAGTGGCTAGGCCCATGAGCGGCTAGGCCCATGAGCCATGGCTGCTGAGCCTGCGCGTCCGGAGCCTGTGCTCCGCAACGGGAGAGGCCACAACAGTGAGAGGCCCGCGTGCCGCAAAGAAAAAAAAAGAAAAGCAGGACTTCCCTGGTGGCGCAGTGGTTAAGAATCTGCCTGCCAACGCAGGGGACACAGGTTCGAGCCCTGGTCCGGGAAGATCCCACATGCCGCGGAGCAACTAAGCCCATGTGCCACAACTACTGAGCCTGCACTCTAGAGCCCACAAGCCACAACTACTGAGCCTGCATGCCACAACTACTGAAGCCCGTGCGCCTAAAGCCTGTGCTCCACAACAAGAGAAGCCACTGCAATGAGAAGGCCGCGCACGGCAACAAAGACCCAACTCAGCTAAAAAATAAATAAAAAACTTAAAAAAAAAAGTCAATACAGACTATAATTAAGGACTCTTTATTTTTTTAAGTTCAGGAAGGATCAAGTTAGAAATTATTTTTCTCTTCCTAAACACTGATTTAGCAACTGTTTGACAGAAATTCTCATCTAGGAAGCTGCTCAGCACATTTTTTTCCTTTGACTCATTGCCTGACTCTCCAGGGAGATAGGTTGTGCCGATATCTCTCATATCATTGCTCAATTCATGGGTCTAGGGTGGAAAATATACTAAAAGATTCACCATATTTTAAGTGGGACTTAAGAATTAGCCTTGTTGTCATAGACTTGGTATCTGGTGATCCCTGGGTGGCCATATGTTAGTCCCTAACCCTGTCAACTTGGTTACATTTCAATCTCTGGGCTTCAATTCCCCCCCCCCCTTAGTATTCCAATTCCTTGCTGGGATGGAGCCTTACACTGAGACCCAGTTCACTTGTCTGGAGAGTGATTTATCTCTGGATCTGGATTCCTGAAAATCGGAATCCTATTTCCTATACTTCCAGCTTCTGATTAGTATTCTTTTCTTAAGGTGATGATAACTCTAAGCCATGGGAATGATGCCTGCTTATCTTGGAACACTGCTTACGGTCTGTATATCTGCTTGGAATAACTGTGAGATTGGCACCCTCTCATCCTTAGGTATTAGGGAGGATCTCCATAATGTGCTGCATGGAGAAAAAAAGCAGAGTTCTGGAACCTGACAGACTTGAGGTTGATCCCAGCTCTCTTACTTAATTTTAGATAAATTACTGAACTTCTCTAAGCCTATTTCCTCATCCATTAAAACGAGGATAGTGATTCCCACTCACATGACAACTGTGAAAATTAAACGAGATAAAAAATGTAAAGCATCTACTACAGTGCTTGCATGTAAAAGCTTTTTAACAAATGATAGCTATTTTAATTACGAGCAAATGTAAGAAAAAGTAAATTCATCCAGTCCAAAAATGCTTATTAAGTGCCTATTAACTGCCAAATATTTTATTAAGCTCTGGAGGGAGGTAAAAAGGCGAAGGTGACATGGTCTTCTAATGGGGAAAAAGAATAAACATCCTCAACAGAATATGTTGTAGGTAGTGCAATGGCAGACATCAGCCCAGGGAGACATGTGTATTCCTAGGAGGGAAGTGATGATCCTGGATGAGCATCCTAAAGAAGAGAGCTGATTAGGAGGAAAGGAGGATGAAAGGTGCTCCTGGCAGAAGCATGGAAGAGTTTGGTGATTTGGGAAACTGCAAATAGTTCATAAGTATAGTTGGAATATGGACTGGGACTAGGGAGATGAGTCAGAGAAGGAAATAGAAAGGTAAGTAGGGGTCTCTCCTGATGGCCTTTGTGGCTGAACTAAGGAGTCTGGGATCCAACGTGAGGGCTGTGAGTGGCTGCTGATGAGTTTGAAGCAGCGGAGCAACATGAGCAGATTTAAGTTTTAGAAAAATCACTCCAAAGCACTTCCATCGTCCTGGATTTAAATAACACTGAAAACAAAGGCAGAACCACCATAGTAGAAGCCCATGTTTTACTCAAGAAGTATGCTCCCCTCTTCTTAATTCTGTAACATAAATGTCATGCTGAAATAATCCCAACGGTGCTAGGGTAATGAAAAAACATTTTAAACATAAAATGTCTTTTATTGTGGGCTTCTTGACTTCTTAAAAAACAAAATTATACATCTTCAAAGATGATTAAAATGAAATTCTAGAATCCCTACACATGCTCTGCATCTATGGTCTTAACACTACATGCACCCCTAGTAATCACAGGTCTGACTGAAAATGACTTAATAAATAAAAATTTTATTTAATGTAAAATGCTTAGTCTTCCAGGGATTAGTGTAGAGCTATGTTTACACTGAACTCTATAAATGTTACTGACAATTTAAATTATAAAATCTTAAAATTCTCAATTTTGTAAAATACTTTAGTACTTCCTCACATATATGTCACATTGCCATTTTTAGGATGCTGACAGGAAATTTAATTTTTGAGAAATTATAAAAGAATTTAATGAACTGAATTATAATTAAAGGTATCTGCTGTATCATACATACAATGAAATATTAGATAAAAATGTCAGATATTGGTTATTGAAGCCTCTATTTCTTATGTGGTCAAACTGTCCAGACAGATCATATAGAAAAGACATGCTCCAGCCAGCACCCTGCTCTGAATTGCCCTGTTTCATTCTTGTACTTTGCCATCTATCTTTCGTCCCTTAATTTTTTTTTTTTCTTTTTTTTTCAGGGACCAGTGGAGGTGATGATGCTTTTAATTCTCCCTAGAGAGGTAACCCCAGGCACTGAGGCTTGGCCAGGGCGGCAAGGTGCTAGGGGGTGCAGCCCAACCCCTTGGGAGGTGGCCTTGAGGGCAGAGTTCCAGTGGGCTGCTGGAGACGGCCAGCCTTGGGTGGGCCTCAGTAGCCGTCGTCGGCCCAGGTAACCTCGTAGTCAGGGTACCTGGCTTTGATCTTCTCAGCGGAGATGGAGTGCTGGGCGCGACCGTGTAACCCATGGAGTAGCCGTACACGTGGACCTTCTTGCCCTGGCTCTGGTGGGAGATGCACCCACGTCCCAGGCACTCGCAGTCATAGCCCTTCTGCATCTCGCCTGATACCTCGTCTGTAGATGTCGGAGTGGTACTCCGCCCACTTGTAGCCGCTCATGATCTCTTTGCTCTCCCTGGCCAGGGCCCCGGAGGGCAGCACCGCATGGACTCGAATCAGCACATACTTGAAGACGCTGTCGCAGTTGATGTCCACGTCAATGATCTGGGCGAGGTTTGCTGCTGCCATGTTCCCAGAGTGTGCTCGCCCCTGTGGCCCGCATCCCTTCCCCACGCGACCTGGGGTATCCCTTAATGTTGGCTTCCACTTGTGTAGTAGACAATGAGGTAATCTCTTCAACATCTATCCCACCTCCTGACACCGTGCATCAGCCATTTGGTGTAAGGAACTGACCTAGACATGTGAGGCAGGCCCTGATAAGTCTGCCTCAATCAATACAATCTGATCCTTTTTGGCCTACAATTGGTCTAGGACCTAATGCTTAAACCAATCAGCACATGGCATTCCTTTAGAAACAGACTGGTTTAGGAATAGGCACATGACTGTTCCTAGGCCAACAAGACATGCTAAGAAGATTGTTTGGAGGCTTCTAGGAAAAGTTTCCTCGCTTATAAGTGAGTCATTAGAAGAGATGGCTTTTTTTTTTTTTAAACAAAGAAGCATGTAGCTTCAATTGTTACTACCACCCTACGAATATGAGAAAACCACTTTAGGATAGAACTGATGTTATCCTGGGTCCTTGGTGATGTTGTTGAACTGAGTTTTAACCATATCTGAAGCCCAGTCTATGTCTGGACTTCCAGTTGTCTGAACCAGTAAATTTTCCTACTGTTTAAGCCACCACTTTCAGTTGGGTTTCTGTTATTTGCAGCTGAATGTATTCTAAAAGATGCAATTCTCTACCACTTTTGCCTACCACCTTTGTTTCTAACCTGATGTACCCATTGGCTATCTTTCTTAGCGTTAACCATCAGCACTCTTCTATCTAGACATTTATAGTGAACATTTTAGTTGTCTACCCAATACCTGAGCCTAGCTTCTTCCACTGGACATTATGTAGGATAGGTTGCATGAACCTGGTGCAGCCACGGGAGAAGCTAGCCTGAAAACAAAGTTGATATGCTTAAAATGACAAAACAGAAAAATGGAAAAAAATCCGAGGCCTTGATAATGTCATTTAACTGATGGAACACTATTTTCAGCCTTCTTATTATCTGAATAACAAATATTCTCACTG
The DNA here is from genome assembly GCF_963455315.2 of Globicephala melas. Classification (NCBI taxonomy): domain Eukaryota; kingdom Metazoa; phylum Chordata; class Mammalia; order Artiodactyla; family Delphinidae; genus Globicephala; species Globicephala melas. The sequence goes on along the minus strand of NC_083325.1, from coordinate 36,386,612 downwards.
TTTAAGATAATCTGAGTTGGGATATTCTGTTGTTTGAATTTGAAAACAACTGAAGTATTGTAGTAGTGTCTAGTATTAGGAGAAATGGTAGTAAGAATGAGAATGTCAGTAAATGTTGACTACGTCTTATGGTTTTCACTAAAACCGTATAACAAAAATGGAAGCTTAGGCTGAAAACAGAGAAGGACGTGGGAGGCAGTAGTAGGAGATAAACTTAGTTGCCAAAGTTTCTCCTATAGATGTCCTGCTAAATAACTTACATTGGACAAAGGCACCTAGTTTTATGTCAAATATAGGTTTATAGAAGGGGCTTCTCTATCTACATTCATTGTTTTCAATTACACTAGCAACAAAGGTCATCAAAATGTGAACTAGGAGAATGGGCAGATCTCAGAGAGATGTTTATGGCTAGAAGACTGAAGTGCTCAGACCCAAAGACTATGTCTAGTTGGACTCTCTGACCGTATTTACTGATTTGTAGAATTAGCCAAAAGAAATCAGAATCCACTAAGTCTCTTAGGGAATTGACTATCAAAGAAATTCTAAGCCTGGCCAATCCACAGCAATGAGCAATTCTGTGATAGTTCAATTCCTTAGGCACCCTCCCAGCACCCCAAACTCACACTAACAAAAAGTGCTAAACTATCTAATACCTGTTTCAAATGTAGCCATAGAAGACAATGAACAAGGAAGATGTTCCCAAAAGAACAGAACTAAGGGCAATGGAAGGCAATGGGTTATCCCAAAAAACAGAATCAGAGACTACCATATTGGCCGACCAAGGGACTCATCACTGCTAGGGTGGGCAGTCCTCTCTTCTTTCTAATAGGATATGATATGGGCTATGGGCCAATATCCACTGAATGTCATTTCCATTCTCTCCTTTCCAAATAAGAGTTTCAATTATATTTATCTTGTTCCTTCTCTATTATTTCATATTGAAAATGTTTGAGGTGGAAAACTTTAAGCCATGGGTTCACAAGGAACCATGTCCAGACCTGACAGAGAGCTCTTGGCCTCGGTGCTGGATGTGGTTGCTGGCTGAGACTTTGGGATGTCTCCCACTGGAGAGATAATGAATGTGTCTCAAGTAGGTATGGATATAATTTTAGATTGTGTGTGGGAAAAAGGAGGTACAAAGTTTGACTTATGTGATAGTGTTGGCTGTCTACTCCATATCCATTTTCCCTTCTTATTGAAAGAGCCCTACTTTTGTTCAGGTACCCACCCCTTTCTACATGTCCATGTGCATCAGGAGACATTGGTCTCATGCCCATTCCCATGAGGTAAATCCTGACTAGTCTAGGCCAGTCATGATTTTTCTGTTCTCCTTGCTGGTAACTGTTTTAGACATGGGTGTACTGAGCAATGACATATGAGGAAAAGTTTGCTAGAAGACTTCTGGTAAATATTTTCCTACTTTTTAAAAAAATACACAAGGAAATCACAGCTTCCCTCTGTGCCCTTTATTTTGTCATGTCGGGTTACAATGTACGGGCCTGCTGCAGCCATCTGGTAAACATTAGCAGAGCTTTTTGCTATGTACAAAGCTGACATGCTTAGGCAAGGAAAACAATGGAAAGAAACAGGGTCCTTCAGACACTGAATTAAATAGTCTTATAGACTGTCTACCTCAGGATTTCTTGTCATGTATAATAGTAAATATCCTTATGGCTTAAGTCTATTTAAATTGAAGATGTCTTTTACTCACAGTTCAAAGCATCCTCACTGATATATCTCTGTTTCACCCTTTGAGTGCTGTTTTCACCTGATTAATATTTTGTAATGCAAACTTCCCTAGAGGCACCTTATTGAAGGTAGAGACTGGACACTGACCTAGATACTATATTCCAGTGTATTTTTTGGAGCATGAACACATTTATTCAGTTATGCCATACAAATACTAATTCAGACCCTAGTCTTTCAGTGTTTCTTATGAATTGAATTGTGACCCCCTAAAATTTATATGTTGAAGTTCTAACTCCTAGTCCCTCAGAATACCTTATTTGGAGATAGGGTCTTTACAGAGCTAATCAAGTTAAAATGAAGTCAGTAGGGTGGGTCCTAATCCATTGTGACCGGAGCACTTAGAAGAAGAGGATATTTGGACACAGACACAGAGAGATAGAAAATAATGTGAAGAGACATAGAGAACAGAGTCAATCTACAAGCCAAGGAGAGGAATATATCCTTCCCTCACAGATTGCAGAAGGAACCAACTTTGCCAATATCTCGATCTCAGACTTCTAGCCTATGGAACTGTGAGACAATACATTTCTGTTGTTTAAGCCACTCAGTTTGTGGTACTTTGTTACAGCAGCCCTAGCAAACTAATACAGTCTCTGTGCCATTTCTCCTAGGAATGAGGAAGAAGTTTTTCTTTCTTAACAAATGCTAGTCACTCAGTTACATATAAAATTTAATTTGACAAGCATTTATTGAGTAACTACTATATCCCAGGACTTGTTAAGTGATAGGTTCACAGAGATAAGTACTCACTTCTTGTTCTCAAAGAGCTCAGTAAAGTAGCTGTGTTCACATTTAAACTAATTAAGAGAAGAGTTATGCTCAAACACTTTAGAAGAAACTATTTCAACAAGTCATAAGCCAATGCAGATCACTCTTATGTGTACATTAAAGCAGATTTCTCTCATTAATGTTCATGATAAATAAATGTTATATTCATGAGAGGAATAAAATTGTATTAATTATTTCATAATTAATTCAGATTGAATTATATAATCAGTCTTAATTGGTGAAGGTTTACCCAAATGATTTGCAATGAATAATTTTTTAAAAGTTGCTCAAGACTATCAATAAAGTTCCTAGGGGGCTTCCCTGGTGGTGCAGTAGTTGAGAGTCCACCTGCCGATGCAGGGGACACGGGTTCGTGCCCCGGTCCAGGAAGATCCCACATGCCGCGGAGCAGCTGGGCCTGTGAGCCATGGCCGCTGAGCCTACGCGTCCAGAGCCTGTGCTCCGCAACGGGAGAGGTCACAACAGTGAGAGGCCCACGTACCACAAAAAATAAAATAAAATAAAATAAAGTTCCTAGGATGTGGAGATTATAAAGGAAGAGGGGTAGTAAAAAAATATTAAAAATGTGGTCCTGTCCTCACTTATATAATCTAATAGAATACCAAGGCAATGAAAAAAGATATAATTATACTTACAAAATAAGATATAGGGAAAAGAAAATCTAAGTGAAGAAAGAAAGCTAGCACAAGGAAGGGACTAGCTAGCACTAGTCTTTCTATGTAGAAAACTTTTGTAACTTTTTATAAAAGGAGTTTTAAAGGAGAGGAAAATTCATACAGCCATCATTGGTCATTGTTCTATTTCTCTTCCCTGCTTAGAGCCAGAAATTAGGTCCACATTTACTTTGCCAAGGAAACACCAGGCTCCTCTGGTTACTGAGACTTAACAGCCAGTCTCTGCTCCCTGCCAACTTGCCTTGGGGCAAAGTGTGGCGAGCTATAAAATTCTTTTAGTCCAGTCAATTCCAGACACCTTTTCAGAAAAAAAAGTGCAAGTGTTACCAAAGAAATAAGTGGTCATAGGACAATAAGGTATTAAATTTTATTTAAAATCATTCTATCCTGAACTGTTCTAAGTTTGTCTACATATTATAACCTATTAACTACTTGCAGGAAGCCATAATTCTTTAACAACTGAATTTTTTAAAGAAACCAAATTGATAAGTAAATAACATATTTGACCTTAGATGAGTATGCTATTTTTGATGCTTTCATGTAAAGTTAAGGTTCTTTGTAAAAAAAAAAAAAAGATAAATATTAAAAGTACCATTTTAATGTTCAAATGTTTCTTTTATTCCAGAAGAAATTTATGGTTAGGAGAATTAAGCAAGAATAAATATCTTTATTTTAGCTTGAAATTAGGCTGCATCTATCATAATTAGATGTTGAATTGAAGTCTAAGGTATCTTTCTTCTGACCAAACAGGGTAATAATTCTATACTTAATATCTCTAAAAGGTTATATTTTTCAGTTGAAATAATACCAACCTTAGAATTACTTATTTTGAATTTTGGAAGGTCATCAGTGTTCTAGATCTAAGATCTATCCATGATCTGAAATGTTTTAGAAGTGAACAAATGGGTACTTCTTACTTTTGCTTAATTACCACACCTACCAAGAATATTTTACACTTAGAGTCTACCAATGCAAATAATAGTTTTCTGTTTCTGGAATTTTCCTATTATGTAAATCAACTGCATTCTGAAGAGCCATTTTGGTCCAAGTGAACAGAGATGTCCAAGAAATTTAGCCTGTGAGGAAATTAATTAAGAAAGCTTGTCAATATCTTATTAGTTGTTGATTTTAAGAGGAGAAACTGAAAATCTCTCTCCTTTTGGATATGCCAAGGAAGCCTGTAATCACATTGCTTCTGACAGCCTTCTTGTGACTAAGATTCTGGTGTCCAAGATGGCACCTGATCTCACCTCCTTCCAAAGGCACACCAAAATTATAAAAATTCCAGAGCAACTATTGATGAGACAGACCTGAAGATGAGCAGAAAAGATCTTCTATAATTAAAGATATAAAGAAGAAACCACATTGAGATAAGTAGGAAGGGTGGAGATGTGGTATAAAGACCCAGAGCCCTGGGGTAGGCAACCCACAAATGGGAGGATAATTACAACTGCAGAGGTTGTCCCCAAAGAACGAGGGGACTGAGCCTCACATTGGGCTCTGCACTGGGGTCCTGCACTGGGACCTGCACTGGGAAGATGAACCCCTAGAACATTTGGCTTTGAAAGGCCATCAGGGCTTATTTCAGGAAAGCCAGAGGGCTATAGAAAAGAAATTCCATTCTTAAAGGGTGCACACAAAATCTCACATGCTCCAAGACCCAGGGCAGAAGCAGGCATTGGAAAAGATCCTGGGTCAGACCTGCTTGCTGATCTTGGAGAGGCTCCCAGAGAGTCAGGAGGCAACTGGAGCTCACCCTGGGGATACAGACACTGGTGGAAGCCATTTTGGGGAGCTGGTTCTACCACGTGGAAACTGGTGCTGGCAAGTGCCATTTTGGAATCCTCCCTCTAGCCTATTAGCCTCAGGACTCTGCCCTGCCCCCACCCACCAGCAGGCTGGCTTCCTTAGGACCCCTTAAACCCCCAGATGCCCTGTACTGCCAGTACTAGATCTAGGATCAACCTCACCCACCATCTCAGGGACCCCTGGGAACTGCAGCCAGTGACCTCAGGTCCTGGTTCCACCTACCAGTGGGCCAACAGCAGCTCCAGGACCCCTGCGGCCCTGCAGCTAGAGATGTCAGAACCCAGTTCTGCCCATCAGTGGGCCAGCACTAGGCCCAGGATCTGAACCTGTCCACCAGTAAGAGGGCACTAGCCCTGGGATGCCCTGGGTCCCAGCCCTGCCCACCAGAGGTCAACACCAGCTCCAGGACCAATGCAGCCCTGCAACCTACAGTGTCAGGACCCAGCCCATTCATCTGCAGGCTGGCACCAGCCTTGAGACCCATGGGCCCCAGGACCACCCATTAGTGGGCCAACACCAACACCTGGACCCCTAGAGTCCTGCAGCCAGAGACCCCAGGACTAGCTGCACCCACCAGTGAGCCAGTACCAGCCCTGGGATTCCCTGGGCCCCAGCCCTGCCCACCAGCAGGCTGACAACTAGACAGCTTAGGCCCCTCAGCCAGCTGCTCTGGGATCTAGCCCCACTCACCAGCAGGCCAGCACCACCTTTGGGACACCCCAGAACCTGCAGCCAGTAAAGTCAGGAACTGGCCCTGCCCCCAGCAAGCTGACACTAGATCAGGCACTGCAAGCCCCAGAGTCAGCCACCCTGGGACCTGGCTCTGCCCACTAGAGGGCCAGCACTAGCCCTGGGATCCCCAGGAGCTCTACACCCAGCAGCCTTAGGACCCTGCCCTGTCCACCAGCAGCTGGCAGCCTCCACATAAGGCAGGGCCTGGAAACCAACTGAACTGGGGGCCATCCAGGCCTACCAGACTGCCCACAATAGTCAGCCTGCTACAATAGAAGGGCTCACTCAACCCACACTGGGGGCACCCCTAGGGCATATAGCTCTAGTAACCAGAGGGCAGTCTCCTACAAAAGACCACTTCTCCAAGATTGGGAAACATAACCAACCTACCAGAAACACAGAAATAAAAACAGTGAGTTAGGCAAAATGAGGCTACAGAGAAATATGTTCCAAACAAAGGAACAAGATAAAACCCCAGAAGAACTAAGTGAAGTAGAGATAGGCAATCTACCTGATAAAGAGTTCAAGGTAATGATCATAAAGATGCTCTAAGATCTTGGTAGAAGAATGGATGAACACAGTAAGAACTTTAACAAGAGTTAGAAAATATAAAAAAGAATGAAACAGAGCTGAAGAATAAAATAACTGAAATAAAAAATACAATCGAAGGAATCAACATTAGATAATACAGAAGAACAAATCAGCAAGCTGGAAGACAGAATGATGGAAATCACTCAAGCTGAACAGAAAAAAGAAAACAATTTTTAAAAATGAGTATAGTTTAAGATATCTGTAGGACAACATCAAGTGTACTAACATTTGCATTATAAAGGACCCAGAAGAAGAAGAAGAGAGAGAGAAAGTGGCAGAGAACATATTTGAAAACATAATAGCTGAAAACTTCCCTAACCTGGGAAAGGAAACAGACATCCAGGTCCAGGAATCACAGTGGCCCAAGCAGGATCAACCAAAGAGGAAGATGCCAGGGCACACTGTAATTAAAATGGCAAAAATTAAAGATAAAGAGAGAATCTTAAAAGCAGTAAGGGAAAAGCAACAAGTTACGTATAAGAAATTCCCATAAGGCCATCAGCCGACTTTTTAGCAGAAACCCTGCAGCAGGCCAGAAGGGAATGTCATAATATGTTTAAAGTGATGAAAGGGAAAAACCTACAATCAGACTACTCTACCCAGCAAGGCTTTCATTCAGATTTGAAGGAAAGATCAAAAGTTTTATAGACAAGCAAAAGCTAAAAGAGTTCAGCAACACCAAACCAGCTGTACAAGAATGTTAAAGGGACTTCTTTAAGACAAAAAAAAGGTCACAACTAGAATTATGAAAATTATGAAAGGAAAAATCTCATTGGTAAAGGTATTTATACAGTAAAGGTAGTAACATGACCACTTATAAAGCCAGTAGAAAGTTTAAAAGATAAAAGTACTAAAATCATCTATATCTACAATAAGCAGTTAAGGGTATGTAAAACAAAAAGATGTAAAATATGGTGTCAAAAACAGTAAATGTGGGTGGGGGTGGTGAGTAAAAATGCAGGGTTGTTAAAATATGTTTGAACTAAAGAGATCAGCAACCTAAAATAATCATATATATATTTTTTATATATGCATATAAAATTATCATATATATTACTATATATAAACCTCATGGTAATTACAAACCAAAAATCTATAATAGATATACACATACAAAAGAGAAAGAAATCCAAACATAACACTAAAGTTAGTCATTAAGTCACAAGGGAAGAGAAGAAAGGAACAGAAAAGAACTACAAAAATAATTCTCAATTAACAAAATAGCAATAAGTACCTATATGTCAATAATTACTTTAAATGTAAATGAACTAAATGCTCCAATCAAAAGATAGAGAGTGGCTGAATGGATACAAAAACAAGACCCATATATACATTGCCTACAAGAGACTCACTTCAGATCTACAGATGCACACAGACTAAAAGTAGGGGGATGGAAAAAGGTATTCCATGCAAATGGACAAAAAAGGAAAGTACTAAGTATATCAGACAAAATAGACTTTAAAACAGACTGTAGCAAGAGACAAAGAAAGACATTGCATAATGATCAAGGGATCAATCCAAGAAGAAGATATAATGATGGTAAATATATATGCACCCAACATAGGAGCACCTAAATATATAAAGCAGATATTAACAGACACAAAGGGAGAAATTGACAGTAACACAATAATAGTAAGGGACTTTAACACCCCACTTACATCAATAGGTAGATCATCCAGAGAGAAAATAATAAGTAAACACTAGCCTTAAGTGACACATTAGATCAGATGGACTTATGTATATGTAGAGAGCATTCCATCCAAAAGCAGCAGAATACACATTCTTTCAAGTGCACATGGAACATTCTCCAGGATAGATCACATGCTAGGCCACAAAACAAATACCAATAAATTTAAGAAAACTGAAATTATATCAAGTATCTTTTCCAACCACAAGGCTCTGAGACTAGAAATCAACTACAAGAAAACAAAAAACACAAAAACAATAAACACATGGAAGCTAAACAATACACTACTAAACAACCAATGAATCACTGAAGAAACCAAAAAAGAAAATTTTAAAACTAACCTGAAGGGGCTATCCTGGTGGCGCAGTGGTTGGGAGTCCGCCTGCCGATACGGGGGATGTGGGTTCGTGCCCCGGTCCAGGAAGATCCCACATGCTGCGGAACGGCTGGGCCCAAGAGCCATGGCCACTGAGCCTGTGCATCCGGAGCCTGTGCTCCATAATGGGAGAGGCCACGACAGTGAGACGCCCATGTACTGCAAAAAAAAAAAAAAAAAAAAATCATGAAAACAAATGAAAACAAAAACACAATGATCCAAAATCTACGGGACACAGCAAAATCAGTTCTCAAAGGGAAGTTTACAGTGATACAAGCCTACCTCAGGAAACAGGAAAAAAAACTCAAATAAAAAACTTAACCTTTCACCTAAAGGAATTAGAAAGAGAAGAACAAACAAAACCCAAACTTAGTAGAAGGAAAAAGAACTCATAAAGATCAGAGCAAAAATAAATGAAATAGAGGCTAAAAAAAATGGAAAAGATCAATGAAACTAAGCTGTATTTTTTAAATGATAAAGTCAATAAACCTTTAGCCAGATTCATTAAGAAAAAAAGAGAGAACACTCAAATCAATAAAATCAGAAATGAAGAAGTTACAACCAACACCACAGAATTATAAACAATCATAAGGGATTATTATGAGCAATTATACGCCTATAAAAAGGACAACCCTAGAAGAAATGGACAAATTCATAGAAATATACAATCTCCCAAAACAGATTCAGGAAGAAATAGGAAATATGACCAGACTAATTATCAGTAATGCAATTTAGTCAGTAATTTTAAAAACTCCCAACAAACAAAAGTCCAGGACCAGATGGCCTCACAGGTGAATTCTTCCAAATATTTAGAAAAGAGTTAACACCCATCCCTTTCAAAATATTCCCAAAATCTGCAGAGGAAGGAATGCTTCCAAACTCATTCTACAAAGCCAGCATCACCCTGATACCAAAATCAGACAAAGATAACACAAAAAATGAAAATTACAGGCCAATTACAGGCCAATATCACTCATGAACATAGATGCAAAAATCCTCAACCATACAGTAAAAGGATCATACACCATAATCAAGCTGGATTTACCCTAGGTATGCAAGGATGTTTCATATCTACAAATCAACTAATGTAATATACCACCTTAACAAATTGAAGCATAAAAATTACATAACCATCTCAATAGATGCAGAAAAGGCTTCTGACAAAATTCAACATTCATTTACGATAAAATTTCTCAACAAAGTGGGTATAGAGGGAACATAGCTCAATCTAATAAAATCCATATATGACAAGCCTACAGCTAACATCATATTCATTGGTGAAAAGTTGAAAAGTATTTCCTCTATGATCAGGAACAAGACAAAGATGCTCACTCTCTTCACTTTTTTTTTTTTGCAGTACACAGGCCTCTCACTGTTGTGGCCTCTCCTGTTGTGGAGCACAGGCTCCAGATGCACAGGCTCAGCGGCCATGGCTCATGGGCCCAGCCGCTCCGCGGCATGTGGGATCCTCCCGGACCGGGGCACGAACCCACGTCCCCTGCATCAGCAGGCGGACCCTCAACCACTGCACCACCAGGGAAGCCCTCTCCACTTTTATTAGACTTGATATTGGAAGTCTAGCCACAGCAATCAGACAAGAAAATGAAATAAAAGGAATACAAATTGAAAAGGAAAAATAAAACTGACACTATTTGCAGATGACATGATAGTATATACAGAAAAATCCTAAAGAGATCACCAAAAAACTACTAGAACACACTAATGAATTTGGTAAAGTTGCAGGATACAAAACTAATATACAGAAATCTGTTGCATTTCTATACAGTAACAATGAACTATCACAAAGAGAAATGAAGAAAGCAATCCCATTTACAACTGCATCAAAAAGAATAAAATACCTAAGAATAAATCTATCTAAGAAGGTAAAAGACCTGCACTCAGAAAACTGTAAGATACTGATGAAAGAAACTGAAGATGACACAGATGGAAAATATATCATGCTCATGGATTGAAAGAATTAATATTGTTAAAATGACCATACTACCCAAAGCAACCTACAGATTCAGTGCAATCCTTACCAAAATAACAGTGGCAGTTTTCATAGAACTAAAACAAATAATTCTAAAATTTGTATGGAAACACTAAAGACCTCAAATAGTCAAAATAATCTTAATTAAGCTGGAGGTATCATGTGCCCTGATTTCAAATTACACTACAAAGCTACAGTAATCAAAGCAGTATGGTAATGGCACAAAAACAGACATTTAGATCAATGGAACAGAATAGAGAGCCCAGAACTGAACCTATCCTTGTATGGTCAATTAACACAATGAAGGAGGCAAAAATATACAATGGAGGGACTTCCCTGGTGGTCTGGCAGTTAAGACTCCACACTTCCACTGCAGGAGGTGTGGGTTCGATCCCTGGTCAGGGAACTAAGATCCCACATGCCGCGTGGTGTGGCCAAAAAGTAAAAAAAAAAAAAGAGTATACAGTGGAGAAAAAGACAGTCTATTCAATAAATGGTGTCAGGAAAACTGGATAGCTACATGCAAAAGAATCAACTGGCCTACTCTCTCACAGCATGCACAAAAATAAATTAAAAATGGATTGAAAACTTAAATGTAAGACCTGAAGTGATGAAAGTTCTGGTAGAAAACACAGGCAATAATCTCTTTGCCATCAGTATTAGTAATTGTTTTTTAGATGTGTCTCCTCAGAAGTGAATCGAAAGCAAAAATAAACAAATAAAACTACATCCAACTAAAAAGCTTCAGTATAGTGAAGGCCACTTACTGAATAAGAGACAATATGTGCAAGTGTTATATCCTATAAGTGGTTAATATCCAAAAATACACAAAGAACTCATACAATTCAACATCAAAAAAACAAACAACCCAATTAAAAAATGGGCAGAGGACCTATATAGACATCTTTCTAAAGAAGACACACAGATGGCCAACAGGCATATGAAAAGATGCTCAACATCACTAATCATCAGGGAAATGCAAATCAAAACCACAATGAGATAATCCTCACACTTGTCAAAATGGCTATTATCAAAATACAACAAATAACAAGCATTGGTAAAGATGTGGAGAAAAGAGAACTCTCATGCACTGTTGGTGGGAATGGAAATTAGTGCAGCCACTATGGAAAACAGTATGGAGGTTTCTCAAAAAATTAAAAATAGAACCACCATATGATCCAGCAATTCTACTCCTGGGTAATTTATCCCAAGAAGACAAAAACATCAATTTGTAAAGATATATGCACCCCTATGTTCATTGAAGCATTATTTACAATGGCCAAGATATGGAAGCAACCTAAATACCCAACAATAGATGAATGGATAAAGAAGATGTGGTATATATATACAATGGAATATTACTCAGGCATTAAAAAAGAATGGAATCTTGCCATCTACAACAACATGGATGAACCTAAAGGGTATTATGCTAAGTGAAATATGTCAGGCAGAGAAAGACAACTACTGTATGATTTTACTTATACGTGGACTCTAAAAACAAAACAAGTGAATAAACATAAAACAGAAACAGAGTCACAGATTCAGCGAACAAACAGGTGGCTATCAGAGGGGAGGGAGTTGTGGGGAGGACAGAAAGAGGTAAGAGAGATTAAGAGGTACAAACTTCCAGTTGCAAAATAAATATCATGCATATGAAATGTACAGAGAGGGGAATATAGTCAATAATTACGTAATATCTTTCTGTAGTGACAGATGGCATCTAGACTTACCATAGTGATCATTTTGTAACATGTAGAAATAGTGGATCAGTATGTTGTATGACAGGAAATAACATAATGTTGTAGGTCAATTATACTTCAAAAACCAACCAACCAACCAACCAACCAACTCATAGAAAAAGAGATCAGATTTGTGGTTACCAGAGGTGGGGGGTAGAGAGAGGGGGGATTGGATGAAGGCAGTCGAAAGGTACAAACTTCCAGTTATAAGATAAACAAGTATTAGGGATATAATGTACAACATAATAAATTAACTCTGCTATATGTTATATATGAAAGTTAAGAGAATATATCCTAAGAGTTCTCATCACAAGAAGAAAATATTTTTTTTTCTATTTCTTTAATTTTGTATCAATATGAGATGTTGGATGTTCACTAAACTTACTAGTGTAATCATTTCATGATGCATATAAGTCAAATCATTATGCTATACACCTTAAACTTAAAGAGTGCTATATGTCAATTAAATCTCAATAAAATTGGGGAAAAAAACCTGCAATAAAATAGGTTAAAAAAAAAGAAGAGGAGAAACAGAATTTAAAGGAAGGTAAACCATAGAAGGTTGGTGGTATCTTAGAAGTAGAATTTTAGATTTGGAAGTGACCTCAACCATTATCAAGTTATAAATGAGGTAACGGGCTCACTGAGATTCAGTGACTTGCCCAAGGTTTCAGAGACAGTGGAAGTTTAAGGAATACACCAAAGTAGCCTCAAGTCTAATCTTTCCTTGACACTAGCCCAGTGGTGATAACCACTCCACAGTAATCTCAATGGTTTGTAGCAGCATCAGAGTCTTTTCTAAAGCGATCTAATTACGGGCTGATATAGATAAGAGGTTTGCCATCTTTTTCTGTAAGGGCCAGATAGTAAATATTTTAGGCCTTGTGGACAACAACCAGTCTTTGTCTCATTTTTCTTTTTTTATTGTAACCATTTACAGAAGTAAAAATCATTATTAGCTCAAGCCCCAGTTAAAGGCTTAAGGCTAAATTTGGCCCCTGGGCCAGTAGTTTGCCAATCTGTGTTACAGGTCAGAGAGTGTTGGTCAGCACACTTTTCATTGACCCAGAGCAAAATAAAAAAATAAGGTAATGTAGTGAGCTAAATTCATTCAGTTTAAAGAAATGCCCTCTGTTCTGAATTCATGTCCTTCCTCAGTTTTGGGAGAGAGAAAAGCATTAAAATGTTTATGGAATAATGGAATAATGATGATATAGTTTTTGTTTGTTTTTTATGATCTCAGTTAAAAAGAAAAAAATTAGTTACCTAAGTCCCCATAATTAATAATTATATATATTATTGATACCTGAAACCCCAAAGTCTAAAAGAGTACTTGTGGATATTCCCTGCTCCTAAATAAAGCATTTTAGGCTCTTAGAGTATATCCAAGTGGCATATACAACTGAATACACATAACTTAATCTTAAGAAACCCCAATTGAAGTCTGGCAATTACTTCAGAGACATCTGAAAAGATCTTATGTTCCCTTTATTTGGATGACAGAATGTTACTTTGCCCAGTGAGTTATGAGTTCAGTACAGTTGCACTTCTGGTTCTTATATAATGGAAATAGCCTTTCTCAAGACCTATCTCTACTGGTATAGTGTCACATATGAAGAGAGACCATGTTTTGCCCATATTTTTATCTTCCCACAGCATCAAGCACAGTCATGAGAACTATATTTTTTCTGATTGAATAAATAAGCAAAATAAAATGATCAGAAGTTCAGAAGGACGCTGGCAGGATTATGGCCCTTAGCAGATACGAATTTAGAGAAATTTGGGGAATAGTTAGGGCTGAAATATGTGTGTATTCCAGATGGACTAACAATTTGGCATCTTTCCAAAGCAATATCCAAAAAAATATATGTTCAACACTTATCTAGAGGTAAGGCTAAGTGTTTAATGGCAGAAGAGTGTATTAGTTATTGATTGCTGCATGACACATTACTCAGCAGATTAAAACAACAATGTTTATTGTCTGAAAATTTCTTTGGGTCAGGAATTGAGGAGAGGCTTAACTAGGTGGTTCTAGCTCAGGGTCTCTCATGACTTTGTAGTTAAGCTGTCAGTTGGGGCAGTCATCAGATAAAGGTTTGACTGGGTTGGAGGATCTACTTCCAAGATGGCTCACTCAAAAGAGGACTCGGTTCCTCGCCATGTGGGCCGCTCCATAACGTTATTTGAATGTCCTCTTGACACGGCAGCTAGCTTCCTCCACAGCAAGTGATCCAAGAGAAAGTGCAAGAAGGAAGTCACAATGTCTTTTGTTACCTAGTCTCAGAAGTCACACATTGTCATTTATGCCATAGCCTATTCATAAGAAGCAAGTCACAAAGTCCAGCCAACACTCAAGGAGACAGAAGAGGGAAGATGGTAAGTACCACCTCTTCAAAGGAGGAGCATCAAAGAATTTGTATATATATCTTCAAATCACCAAAAATAACAAGGAACAAGTACACTGCCTCTCCTCTATTGTTCTGAACAATTCAATTTTAATCTCAAACTTGCATACCCTATCATCACCGTTAAAGATGGTTTAGTGTTCTCAGCATGCCCTATGGGAAGGAGGATCCACCCATCAGCCCCAAGTAGTTTACCCAAATATTTCTTTTAACCCATGAATATCAAACACCATTTACACATTTTTCTCCATATAATAATATTTTCAGTGATATTTTAGTCTCACAATGAGGTTTATAGATGTCCTAAGTTAATGTCCCAAAGAACTGCCTTGCTGAACTTTAGCTCTGCCTGAAGGTAAAGAATTGTGGAAAATATTGGACTGAGTTTCTTATAGGAACATTTCCTACAAAGGATGATTTTTTTTAAATGTACAGTATACACAACTTCTCACTTAAGAATTTTGCTGCATTATACCTAGTCCTGCAAATGTATATCAGAAAATTCTCTATATTATCGTTAGCCTATACAGCTTAAAAAAACAAGGAAATGTATTGTTTCTTGCACCTAAAAGAGAAGGAACAAGAGTTCTGAAAAATTCTAATTCTTAGATTTCTTTAGGACATTCTTAACCAATTATTGAAAGTAGCTTAGGACATTGTTCTGAGTATAGAGCATTTTACCCAAACTCTAACCAAATGAAACACCAGATTTCATACTTATATCTGTTCAGGAAGGTGAAACCTTTCACACAGTCATAACACAAAAAGCTCAAGGTTTTCTCTTTGTAGTTAGATGCTTTATAGCATTTCTAGAGACCCTGACATTTCAAAGGCCCATACCTTGAAAGCTATCTATACAGGGAGTAACACAGACACTTGAGAAGAATGGTCAGAAGAGATGGTGCCTGCCCACCAGCATTTACTTTTAAAATTATTTATGTTTGCTGTTGGTAGGAACGTAAATTGGTGCAGCCACTATGGAAAACAGTATGGAGTTTCCTCAAAAAAATAAAAATAGAGTTGGCATATAATCCAGCAATGCCACTCCTGCACATATCCAGAGAAAACTATAATTTGAAAAGACACATGCACCCCAATGTTCACTGCAGCACTATTTACAATAGCCAAAACGTGGAAGCAACCTAAATGTCCATTAATAGATGAATGGATAAAGAAGATATGGTACATATTTACAATGGAATACTACTCAGCCGTAAAAAAGAATGGAATAATGCCATTTGCAACAACATGGATGGACCTAGAGATTATCATACTAAGGGAAGTAAGTCAGAAAGAGAAAGACAAATACCATATGATATCACTTATATGTGGAATCTAAAATATGACACAAATGAACCTATCTAAAAAACAGAAACAGACACACAGACACAGAGAACAGATTTGTGGTTGCCAAGGGGGATGGGGGATGGGGGATGGGGGATGGGGGAGGGATGGACTGGGAGTTTGGGATTAGAGATGCAAACTATTATATAGAGAATGGATAAACAAGGCCCCACTGTATAGCATGGGGGAACTATATTCAATATCCTGTGATAAGCCATAATGGAAAAGAATATGAAAAAGAACATATATATGTATATATATATGTGTGTGTGTATATATATATATAAATACACACACATATATATATATATAACTGAATCACTGCTGTATAGTAGAAATTAACACAACATTGTAAATCAACTATACTTCAATAAAATAAATTTTAAAACTTATTGATGTTTATTATTGTCATTAGAAACTTATCACTAAGCTTCTATATGGAATTATGTCTCATGAGATTCTAACATTTTCACTCTGACATTCATTCCTTAGCAGAGACACCAGCCCTGAGAGCAGACAAAGCTGTGTGTGACCTATGAATTTCAAACATACAAGGAAAAAGAGTTTCTGATTTAATACAGAAAAAAATAATCAATTTGGTCATCAGATTTATTGCCTGCAATAAATTTACAAATTTTTGCTTTTAAAAATAGTATGGTATATCTTTCTGGCAGAATTGGTATAGTGTAAACCAGAAAAGTATCATCTTTTCATAATATGTTGTTGAGTAATATAAAATTAGAATAAACTAAAAGTTGAAAAATTTGGTTCTTTGCTTAAGTAACTTTGGGTAGTGAGTTAAATAATTTGCCAGCATTTACCATCTGCTGTAACCCCATCTCTTTATTTTCCTGTATGTTTAAAATTATTTTTCTGGGTACTTTTTATTTTAAATAAATTTATTTATTCATTTATTTATTTATTTTTGGCTGTGTTGGGTCTTTGTTGCTGTGCTAGGGCTTTCTCTAGTTGTGGCAAGTGGGGGTCACTCCTCGTTGCAGTGCGTGGGCTTCTCATTGCGGCGGCTTCTCTTGTTGTGGAGCACAGGCTCTAGACGTGCGGGCTTCAGTAGTTGTGGCATGTGGGCTCAGTAGTTGTGGTGCATGGGCTCAGTTGCTCTATGGCATGTGGGATCTTTACCTCTTGGTGTTCACATCTCTGGTGTTCATGGCCCAGTGAGTGTGAGCAGGACCTGTAACTTGCTTATAATAAATATAATATAGCAAAGACTGTCACTCCCATGCTCACACTGTTCTGTATTGCTAGCAATGACTCACTCTAGAGACTCTCCTTGCTGGTTTGATGAAATAAGTAGCCATGATGGGGAAAGTCCACATGGCAAGGAACTGTGAGTGGTCTCTAGGAGCTGAGGACAGGCTTCAGCCAACAGCAGAACAAAGTGGGACTTTGAGCTGTTTAACTACAAACAAATGCATTCTGCCCACAACTTGAGCAAGTTTGAAAGTAGATACTTCCCCAGTCAAGCCTTCAGTTGAGAACACAGCCCTGCCAACACTCTGTAGTCTTGTAAGACCCTAAGTAGAAGACCCAGCTAAACTGTGCCAGACTTCTGATACAGTGAAACAACAAATGTGGATTGTCTTAAGCCTCTAAAATTTGTGGTAATTTGTTATACAGTAGAAAACTAATACAGATGTAACAAACCCCCTCCTCAGTCTCCCTCTTCACCAAAATGACAGCTATTTCCTAATCTGTGGCTTTAATATGAACTCTGGGTTATATAAAGTTTGGAAAAATCATTTCTAAAGTAGTTGAAAAGATGAATTAGAAGGGTGGAAAGGAAGATTAAGGTAGGAGATAATGGCAATAGCCCAGGTGAGAAATGGTGAGGGTCTGAATCAAGTCAGAAAATATAGGAATAAGAGCAGGTTTCAGGAGGAATATAATGAGACCATTTGGGACACAATAGTTCAAGGTGTCTGTAGAACCTCTAAGTGAAGACAGTAAGCTTTGGTACTAACTGTGAGAAATGCTAGTTTGGATCTGGCAAAGGTCACCTTGTCCTGGACATACCATCACAACCTGACAGTAACCTGCCTTTTCAGCCCTCACCATGTATTCTATGCTTCATGGAGCTATCTGATGCTCCCCAAATAGAACACACATATTCACATTTCCATGTCTTTGCTCATGTTGTTCCCTCTGAATGAAATGCATTTCCCAGTTGTGCATATTTATGAAAATCCAATTCACTTCTTAAAATCCAATTAAAATATCAATATGCTTTGTTAGTATGTAAGCTTCCTCAAGGACAGAACTTTTTGTTCTGTTCACAGATATATCGCAAAACTCCAAAATAATGTCTAGCAGGTAGTAGGCACTCAATAAATACTTCCTGAGTAAATGGATGAAAGTCTTGGAACTAGCCATTCTTTTTTTTTTTTTTAATTTTTAAAATCTTTTTAATTCAAAAGATTTGCATATATTTAACAATGTACATAATATATTAGTACAGACGTATATATGTAGGTAAATACCAGATTTGGGGATGTGGGAATAAAGTTATTTTATTATCAGGGATGCGTGATCAAAAAAAATTGGAAAGCCATTGAACTAGAGAATGTTTAGTCTCCAAAAACCAGTTTATAGCTAGAGTCAGGTTGTAATATGCTATAGTTGCTTAGCTTCCTTTGCCTTTCCTTACTCAGGTCTCGTGTATTCTTTTTTTTTTTAATAAATTTATTTATTTTATTTATTGGCTGTGTTGGGTCTTCATTGCTGTGCGCGGGCTTTCTCTAGTTGCAGGGAGTGGGGGCTACTCTTCGTTGTGGTGCGTTGTGGGCTTCTCATTGCAGTGGCTTCTCTTGTTGCAGAGCATGGGCTCTAGGCATGCTGGCTACAGTAGTTGTGGCACGTGGGCTCAGTAGTTGTGGCTCACAGGCTCTAGAGCACAGGCTCAGTAGTTGTGGCGCACGGGCTTAGTTGCTCCACGGCATGTGAGATATTCCTGGACCAGGGCTCAAACCTGTGTCCCCTGCATTGGCAGGTGGATTCTTAACCATTGCGCCACCGGGGAATGTTAACCATATTTTTAAACCATATTCTTAACCATATTTTCCAAATAAAATATGGTTATTTTCTTAACCATATTTTCCAAATAAAATATCGAGACATGGTTTCACAAGGCTGAATGTACTAAGAACCGCGGTGGATCAAAAAGTTGAAATTATACCTATAGGTTATAAAAATTGGGTGTAATAGTTCTAGCAAGCCTCTGGATCCCTGTAGGATACAATGGATTTATTTTCCTTCTCTGGAAAGAGTACAATAGTTCCTTTAATGGTCCTTTTGTAGGCCTTGTACAGAGGATCCTTTGGGGAGCTGGATAGTCTCTTGTGCCTCTCGTTTCCAGGTACTGAAGTTCTTAAGGGACCTCTTCACTCTTCCAAATCACTCCAGGAGACTGTTTAGTACATGGACCCTAGAGGTTGTGAGGCCATTTAGGACCTGAGGAAATTGTTTCTTCCTATGTGTCTCATTAACCATCAATAACTATTGTTTCAGATAATTGAAAGAATAGAATCCTTGGAGTAGATATATAGGATGTGGTACTTGCCACCAAGTAAGGAGTTTTGAATCAATGAGCACTATATTGGGGCAACTTTCGTGTTCCCCTTGTTAATTTTGATTGCATATTCCTGATAATTACTATTACATGAGGTAATTTAAAATATAATATTAGCTAACATCTCAAATATGTTCTATGATATGGAGAAGTGTGTTAATAATTTTGGGAAAGTAAGCTCATTTGGAAATTTTAGTAATGCCCCATCATGACAGGCATTGATGATCATCCTAGAGTTGTACTTTTCTCCATTTGGATTTTTTTTTTTTTAACATCTTTATTGGGGTATAATTGCTTTACAATGGTGTGTTAGTTTCTGCTTTATAACAAAGTGAATCAGTCATACATAAACATATGTTCCCATATGTCTTCCCTAGCCATTCTTAATTCTCTACCCAGTCACAAGGCAAGTACTAGTGTATTCCACATGCTTAACAAATGTTTGTTGATAAACAGTACAACCTCTCCTAATGTTTCTGAACAAATGAGGAAAAGAAAATGTAAATTTAGTAGGAGAGATAATGGGTGTATAGCTGAACTTTAGTTCTGTTGAACATTGTGGATCACTTGTTAATTCATTACCGAACATACTATATGCAAGATGTGACTGCTACCGAAAAGTCATTCCTAACCCCTTCTCCCTTGCCTCCCTCTCATTACAGAGGTGAGGCAGACAGTCATTTCCTGAGCCCCCTTTACAGCTAGAGATAGTCTTGTGACACCATTATGGTCAATGAAATGCAAGGAGAAAACTATTGGATAGATGATTTGAGAAAGATATGTCTTTTCTAGTAAAAAAAAAGAGGCAAGTAGAAAGTTCTAATAGTGTCCCCTGCTTCCTGCCTTTGAAAATGGTTCTGATGCTTGGAGCTTTTGCATCCATCTTGTGACTATGAAGAGAAGGCAAAAGGAATCACAGAGCTACCAACCTGAACCCCCTACATTAAGCTGCTAAAAATGTCAACAAGCACCTATTCTGGATTTCTTGTTATGTTAGACAAATAAGCCCCTCTTGCTTAAGATCTATTAGTCTGTTATTTGTAGTTGAAAATATTCCCAAACAAGTAGAGAAGGTTTAAAAGTCTGGATAATAATACAATCTGGTAAATAACGCTACATATGAAATGCCCTCAAAATGCCTAATTTGATTTTGAAATTGTGGTTTTGAAAGTAGCATCTACATATCTTTTAAAAATATGTATCATAAGTTACACCATCTCACGTTTGACTATGTTGTCATAGTCTTCACTGTCTCTTCTGTTAAACCTCATCCTGTGGATAACTGTCAAAATGAAGAAATCATGATTTCAATAGAGTATATTTGTTTCTCTGATTTCAGAGAAAGGCCTATTAAAATTAAAATTAAAGGGACAGAATAAAGTAAAAATGAAAAATTATGATTAGTGAAAATTCCAAGTTTATCCACCCAAAAGTTTCAAAGTAATTATACTCCAAAATAGTGGCACTGTATCTACACTTTTCAAAAAACTTAAGTAAGCTTTTTGATTTACACACATTGCAAAAGACTGGGGTGGTAATGACAGAGCACATTACATAAGTTTGTTCCTATCTTTAAAACTGCAAACCATTTTACAGGACCATTTTTAAGCTGTCTAAAAAGTATAACAAGAACTCTATACTTTTCTCTGTTACACTTGTCAAGTTTCATCAGGGCCTGAGTAGTGTTTTTTGTTTGTTTGTTTGTTTCTGAGTAGTGTTTTAAATTGCTCTTATAAATGAATACTGTAGCCAATCACCAGTTCCTAGTATTGTTGAATAAATGAAGCAAATAGTCAATAAGAAACTACCAGTGTAAGTAATAATCTGGGAGGCTTTCCAATAGATTAAAAAGGAATCATTTATTAAAACAATTTCTAAGAAATTTCATCAACAAGAACTGCTCTGTATTATTGGAATTACTCTACTATGAAGAGTAGAGTTATCAGCATCTTCCTTCTTATTTTTTATTCACAAGCACTATTTAGTCAGGAAACACTTATAAGGCTAAGAAAGCACTGAGATGGGCCTGGAGTTGGAGGATACACAGGTGAAGGAGACAGAGTTCCTCTCCTCTAAGACGCTTTCATTGTAGAGTAGAAGCCAGACACACGGGAGAAAGCCTCCAAACCACATCCCAGTAGTTCTATTAACGATGGACCTACCAGAATCTAAGGGTAGAATATCCCAGATGGATGGCTTTGTTTGTTAAGGAACTGCATTTAAATCCATTCCAGTGGAATGGTCCATGTTAGTCAGGCCCATAATGAGATAAATGTATCAAATTTAGCCATGGTGATGGCTTTAAGCACGGGAATGCAAAGTATCATAACAAAACAAAGAACTGACAGAATGGAGTCAAGCAGTGTTTTTGTTTTTTACTTTAACCAAGTATTGCTGTTATTTTAAGGGGTTAACTTTAATCAGGTATTTCTGTTATTTTAAGGAGTTAAAGTCAATGTTTCCTGATTTGAAACTTGTTTGTTTCTTGATAGTATCTTGAGAAACAAAAATAAACATACTTATTAGAATTCCATATCTTTTCTCTTGGCAGTATTATGTTTTCACTTATACAACATATTTAGATCAGGTATATAGATGCTGATCAATTCTTACAAAAGTTCCTGCCAGAATTAAAAATGTCACTATGGGTAATTACCACTTAAAATTAATCACATCTTATATTAAGATAATTAGAATTGGAATTCAAAACTGTGAAGCTGAAAACGTATCCACAAAAAGCCTTGTATAGGAATATTCATAGCAGTTTTATTCATAATAGCCAAAAGAAAGAAAGAAACAAATAAAGAATTCAAGTGTCTATTATTAGGTAACTAGATAAAGAAAAATGTGACATTGTGTGGGTTGAATAGTGTCTCCCAAAAAGATATGTCCACCTGGAACCTGTGAATGTGACCTTATTTGGAAAAAAGGATATTTGCAGATATAATTAAGGATCTTGAGATGAGATCATCCTCAATTAGGGTAGGCACTAAATCCAATGACACTGTCCGTACAAGAGACAGAAGAGAAGAAAGACACAGAGGAAAAGGCCATGTGAAGACAGGGGCAGAGGTTGGAGTTAGGCTGCCACAAGCCAAAGAACACCTGGGCCACCAGAAGCTGGAAGAAGCAAGGAAGGATTATCCCCTAGAGTCTTTAGAGAGAAGGAGCATGGCCCTGAAAACACCTTGATTTGGGGCTTGTGGCCTTCAGAGATGTGAGGAATAAATGTCCATTGCTTATATATATATATAACAACAGAAATTTAGGGAATTCCCTGGCGGTCCAGTGATTAGGACTCTGTGCTTCCACTGCAGGGGGCACAGGTTCAATACCCTGTCAGGGAACTAAGATCCCACATGCCACACGGTGTGGCCAAAAAAAAAAAAGTCAAAACTATTAGCCAGATAGGGCTTTGCATTGACCTTAGAATAAAAACCAAAAAAGTGTTGCTGCCTGCCTCCCAGCCTTTCTTCTTCCTCCCCTCCTACAACTTCTTGTAACAGGAGGTACATGATCAATGCTGACTTTTAGAAGAATCCTCTGGCAGCAGTTGGGGAAAGCTGGAAATAAGAATAGTTAAGGTCCACTGGGATAACTTAAATAATAAGGAATCGTTTAATGAATGTCTGAAGTAGAGTGACAGTGGGAATGAAGAAATGATGGATTCCAGGATGAATAAAATATTATTCACCCAATGAAACACTATATAGCAATGAAAATAAACTATGGCTACATAAGACAACATGGTTGAATGCCCCAAACATGCTGTTGAGCAAAATAAGCAGGACACATAAGGATATAAACAGTATGATTCTTTTTATAAGAAGTTCAAGACAGGAAAAAACCAAACTATGTTGTTTAAGAATGCTTATGGACGCTTAATAAAGAAAGACGTTTAATAAAGAAAAAATAACAAGCCAAGATAGTAGTTACCACCAGAGGGAAGAGAGCCATATTGTATGCATGTTATATCACGATTTAAAACAAAGTTTAAAAAAGTATGAATCCTACAGAAACAGTTGAGATAGACAGAATTGGAATTTATATACGGAAGGTAAGGAGGGGACCTGGGTTCAAATCTTGGTTCTGTTACTCACTAGTGGTGTGACCTTGAACAGTTATTTAACCTCTCTAAGCCTTGATTCCTACTAAGGGAGCTAACAGGGCTGATACTAACATTAAAGTTATCTTCTGTCTTCGAGGAGTCACCCCCTCTGGTTGGTCTGGGTAAATCTCCCTCAAATTACTGAGTTTATTAAATGCATTGTGATTTCCTATGCCCTATAATGGATAGGAGTTCCTCAGCACCTTTACAGGTCAGCTGGCTGTTTCCAGCAGATGGAGGATATTAAGCCGTCTGCTCTTATAGTCCTGTTCTCAAACTTAGACATGTATCACAATCTCCTGGAGGTCTTATTAAAACACAGCTTCTGGGCTTCCCTGGTGGCGCAGTGGTTGAGAGTCCGCCTGCCGATGCAGGGGACACGGGTTCGTGCCCCGGTCCGGGAAGATCCCACATGCCGCGGAGCGGCTGGGCCCGTGAGCCATGGCCACTGAGCCTGCGCATCCGGAGCCTGTGCTCCGCAACGGGAGAGGCCACAGCAGTGAGAGGCCCGTGTACCGCAAAACAAACAAACAAACAAACAAAACACAGCTTCTTGGGTCTCATAGGCCTGTAGTGAGGCCCGAGAATTTGCATTTCTAACAAGGGCTAATAAATTCCCAGATGATGTCATTACTACAAGTCCAGGGACAACCTTTTGAGAACCACTACTCTAGTATTCTATACTTTATTCTCAGGCTCTCCAAATACAAGGGAGAGAAACACTTTACTCAGACACTAGGAAGGAGAATGATTCCGTCCACTTGTGCAGCACTATTTTTCCCAAAGGGAGTTGGCTTTCCACAGTTACAGACCTCATATGTCCAGTATATACCCTCTTCTATGGACATCCTCAGAAACACACATTATCAACAAGGGTTTGCTGCTCCAGTAAGGAATTAGGGGGAGGAAAGGAAGAAAGGGGCAGGGGGTCAGGAACATATGTTCAAGTCATCTCACTCCTGTGAGAATTAAAGGAGATAAAAAAGCATAGCACCTAGGACATTAAGAGCACTCAATAAGTGTTAGCTGTTATTGTTATGACTTTAACTTTTTTCAGGTGGATGTTTGCAAAGATGGTTGCATCATAAGAGTATACAGGATGAGCAAGTTTATCAGGAAGGTGGTTAACTTCATTACCAACATTTTAATATCTGTATTTTCATGTTTATAAATTTAATATCATGGCTCTAAGGTTAAAATTGAGGAATTTTATAAAACAGAGTTAACAAGTCATATGAGAGACAGAGGAGACAGCAGAAAGTTTCTGGAGCTTCCTTTGGGAAATGAAGATGTGGCTGGGTTTGAGACATAACTAGTTAGAAGGTATCCCAAATGCCAGCAGCTGGTTGGCTCATGGAAACTAGGTTTTAAGAGCAGGCAGTAAGCACATGTTAAATTTGTGATGTGCTTTGGCAGAAAGTCTTGACAAACCTGTCTCATTCTTTAAACATATGGTTCCAAAGTTTCTAAACTAAGCTCAGTCGGAACGTTGACTTTGCCTTCCATGGGTAGGGTGGGTGAGTGAGCAGATTTTGCAATACCTTATTAAAGATGTCAGGGTTTTGCCCTCTGCAAGAAACAAGTGTTCTTTTCAGGCAGGAGTTTCTTTTTGGCACATTCCTATACTTTAATATTTGTATCTCAGCTATCCATTCCAATATTATTTCTATGCTTTACATGCTTTAAAATTACCCTGAGACATTAACATAGATTCTATGAATTATACAGACCCCATTAAAGTAAAAAACAACACTACATAATTTTTTAAAATGCAATAAATAAATTTAACTGATAATACAAACATTTGTAAAATTTTAGCAACCATTTTGTAGTTTATTTTTTAAGGTCAAATTATGAAACTATAACTAGAAAATCCACATAGTTGATATTCTTAAAAGTGAAATACAATTATTAAACTCATTCCGCATGATTCAGTTAAATTCAATTCAACACTTATTTGACTGGTAGGTGCAGGGGACACAGAGGTGAGTAAATGATGAGGTCTTTGTCCTTAAAGAGTTCATGGTCTTTTTGATCATGTGTTTGATTATTTCTTTCTATGTCTCTTTCCCCCACTTGAATATGACTGTCTAGTCCCTAGAGGAGGAGGTGACTGACTGCCAGACAGTCTGAACTTGGAGCTGTCACTGCAGAAGTGAAGTTTGAGTTGGCATTTGAAGGATACTAAGAATTGGGGTTGGGAAGCGGGGAGAGAAGTGCAGGACATTCTAAATGGGACAACAAGTGCAAAAGCACTGATGTGGGAAATAATTTGTTGAGACTGACAATCACCTCTGTGTGGCTGCAGCTCCTGTGCTCATTTTAAGAGGTGTGCAAATGAAGGTAAAAATTTAGGGGGGCCAGATGGTGGAAAAAAAAGATTTCTGTTCTAAGGAGTTTTGATTTTACCTGTAGGTGACTGGGAGCCATGGAAGCTTCTTAAGCAGCAGAGTTAGATCAGGTTTGTGTCCTGGCAACAACTGTAGGGTCAACAGGAAAGAGAGTGAACCATAGTGAACTATCTGGGCAAAAAGTCATGTTAGGATTAGGTCACAACAGCCCTCAGGAAGCAGAATGCTGTCTACTGTTGTTTCCAAATGTTTGATTTGACAGTAACCTTAAACTATTTTTAACTGTTATATTATACAAAATGGAACAATTGCTGAAAATGAATTAAAACTGAAGGCCCATTGGCCTAAAGTTCAAAATAAAAGTGTAAAATCGAGGATATCAAAGGATTTCAGAAACACACACACACACACACACTAGATATGAAGTTCAGGGGTAAAGATAGGTGTATTTCTTTGGTGGTCAGTAAAATCATTTTCAGCAGCTTAATAAATAACATAAGATTAAAATTTGAACCATCTTTGTGTGAGGGCAGAGGAGGTATGATTGCTAGTATATGCAGTGGAACAATTACATATTTTATTAAAGAAAGTCGAAAAAAGAGCTGGGGTTTGCGAATCAATCAGTTTGATCTTTAAAAGGAAAAATATGGGAAATGATATTAATAGTTATGTATAAAAGATGTCAATCTACAAAGCACACAAAAGTGGTTAGAATAATAATTTTATACAATAAACAGTCATAGGAGATGCTAACAAAGTACTGGGCAATATGTCACTCGATAAAGGAAAATATATGTTTGACTACACAAAGGTTAAAAATTGACATAAACCACCAGCATAATAAAAATCTGAAAGCTAAACCAACCTGGGCAAATATTTGTGATAAGTATTGCAGTATGGAAAGCACATATATACCCATAAGAAACCTTTAAGATTCTAATAAATGAATTGGCAAGAGAAATTAATTTTTTTAATTACAAAAGGAATGACTTAAAAACATTTGAAAAACAGTCAGCCTCACTAATTAAGAAATGCTGATTAATAGATTTAACTTTTTTTTTGCCTATTAGCAAAGCTTTTTCCCCCACTTTGTTTTGTTTTATAAAGTGCACACCCAGTATTGTGAAGACTACTGTATTGTGAAAGGGGCACGCTCCTCCTTGCTAGTGCGTGACATTTGGCATTATATATTAAAATGCCTGTAACTTTTGATTTAGCATATGCATTTTGGGGACACCTTGTTAAGTGGAAATACATGTTTTATTTAGCTTGTTGTTGTTCAAGTATCAGGAGTCCTGTTCAAGCTCCATAGAACAATGTGGGGTTTTTAGTGTTAGAACCCATGGGACCTGGAAAGCACCTGGAACCAAAGAAATTCTAGGGATTGGCCGCTCTCTCTCATCATTCTCTCACGGTATCTCAGATACTCTCTGCAAGTCTGTCCCCTCTCCCCTTTCTGCTAACTGGCTGCTTCGGTTTACCCATAGTTTGTGACTTTACACATATTCAGTGCAGGTTAGCAGGGGATTCTGTTCATCATCACTCAGGAATCCAGGCTGATGGAGACTCCTCATTAGTGTGCTTCTTTGATAACTGTGGCAGAGGTAAGGAAACATGGAGAACTGTGTAGGGGCGCTTAAAACATCTGCCCAGAACTGATATGTATTACTGGTGCTCACATTTCACCTGCCAAAGCAAGGCACATGGCCACAGCCAACTCCAAAGTGGGCCAGGAAGAGCAATCCTACCCATATCCAGGAAGAGAACCGAAATATCTGTGAACAGTCCTTGTGATTTCTTCATCATAATGTTTGCATGCTCACTTAAATGTCTCATAAATGAAGATTAAATTGAAAATTATGGTCCTGCATTTTTTCTTTTTTTAATTTTTAAAAATTAAGACATGTCAGCACATTTACCGACATAAAATTGTACAAATGAGCACAAATCCACAACACACATGCATCATGCTCAGTTAAAAACCAGTTAAATGTTCAAATTCTCTGTTGAGGCAAAATTATATTGTAGCCGATTATGCAACAAAAACAACAGACTAACAAGTAAGTGTGGTGTCATAATACTGTATCCTATTATAAGTATTTTAAGCAATCCTTGTAACTTTTAGTTCCTTCTTCTCTAACCTTTATATTTAAGATAATTAGTTCTACTAATAGATGTGCTTAATGGTTTAACCTTGAAATAAAATTTTTGAAAATCTACTACTCCTTTCTCAGGCTTCTGAGTCAGCTTAATTTAAAAGTACCCTGAAATTACTATTTGCAAATATTTATCTTACTCCTGCATAGCTAAAATAAATAAATTAATTAAATGCTAATGATAATAAAAGACAGGAACTGTCATCCATAACTCTTCTTTAAATTTATTTATTTATTTATTTAGCTGCACCGGGTCTTAGTTGGGACCTTTTAGTTGCAGAAAGATCCCACATGCTGCAACTAAAAAAAGATCCCGCATGCCATAACGCTTGATTTTAAAATTTTAGTGTGTTCAACAAAGTAGCATCCTTCCTCTACTCCTTAATAAGCAAATGTTATATAGTTAAATTAAAAAACAAATCTATACTAACAAATACATTTGTCTAATTTACATATTGAAATTCTCTCTAAAATTTCATTTGGAAAAAAGTTCCAATGCTAAAATTAATTTTGAGAACTACTTCTGTAGATCACTTTCTTTGTCATGAATCCATTTCGTATTTATCTGACTTTTAGATCTCTTTTATTTTGAAAAATCTTCTAAAAATGCAAATGTGGTCTCTTGTGTCTCATGACTTTCAGACTTTCTTCAGTCTCTGCTTTGTTAGCCATCCTAGCAAGACTCCCTAGTTAACAAAATACCAGAATTTTAAAAGCAGTTTACACTGCGTATTTGTAAAAAATTTTTTCCATAAACCTAGAGAATGAGGCAAGAATTTATTTTCTACAATCCCATGCATGCTTATTACTTGGCTAACAAAATTAAGCCCTCCTGACCTTATATGATTCCTCCTTCTCAACCCCTCAGCTTCAGTTTTATTGAATAAAACATGGTGAAAGAGTCTTTTTGTTTTTCTTAGAATTTTCAAATGATATAAATATTAGCATGACCCAAATGTTCAATCAAACCAGTTACTGCTCTTGTGGTCTCATCTATATATTGGTTGTACACTGGCTTTATTAGTCACATCCATCTTCAGCCAGCAACATTTAAAAAATTCAGTAGAATGTTCATGGTTTCTATGATAAACTCTTTGAGAAAGTGAGCTGAGTTTACCATTTCTAGTCAGATCATTTCAGTTGCATAAAACAGGCAATTCAACTGAAAATGGCTTAAATAAATAAAAAGGAATTTATTGGCTTACATAATTGAAAAGTCCATGTGTAGACAGGAGAAGGAGGGTCTCATTTTAAAGGTTCAAACTCTGTCACCAAGATTTAGTTACTCTGCATCCTTCACTCTGTCTTCCCCTGCGTTGTCTTCACTCTCAGGTTCCATGTGGTAGTCCCCAGAAACTTCAGGCACATATTCACTCAGATTCAAATTTATAGAAGAGGCATTGTCTCTTCCCTGTTGTTCCTTAACAAGTCCCAGGATCCACTTTGATTGGACCATTTTATTCACATGTCCTTGGCCAAGGGATACTAGGGTCTGTATCAGGAATTCTTTGGGCTGCAAGTAACAGAAAAATCTAACAGTAGTTTAAACAATGTAGACATTTATGATATCATTTAACAAGAAAATTGAAGGTAAGCAGTTCAAAGGCTAGTGCCATTTATTGAAGTTCATCCTTTTTTGGTCATCTATAATACCCATCTGGCATAAATCAAGTTACTGTATATGTATGGATCAGTTTTTTGACTCTATTCTGTTTCCACTGGTCAATTTGTTATCACTGGGCCATTGTCAATATGTTTTACTTAATATATATTTATAAGAAGTCTTGATATGTGATACAGCAAATCTTCCCCAGTTCTTGAGTAGTATCTTGGCTATTTTTGAGTCTTGGATTTTCCATATAAATTCTGTCAAGCTTAGCAAGTTAAAGAAATCCATCTAAGATTTCAATCGAAATTAATTTGGATAGATCAATTTTGAAAGACGTGTCTTCTTTATAATATTGTCTTTCTAGCCAACAGTGTGATTATATTTCTCAATATATATTTTTTTAAGATATTTTTTCTTTTGATGTGGACCATTTTTAAAGTCTTTATTGGATTTGTTACTTCTATTTCTTTTTTCTTTGGGGGGTGGTACGCGGGCCTCTCACTGTTGTGGCCTCTCCCGTTGTGGAGCACAGGCTCCGGATGCACGGGCTCAGCAGCCATGGCTCACAGGCCTAGCCGCTCCGCAGCATGTGGGATCTTCCCAGACCAGGGCACGAACCCATGTCCCCTGCATCAGCAGGCAGACTCTCAATCACTGCACCACCAGGGAAGCCCTGTTACTTCTATTTTTATATTTTGGTTTTTTGGCCACGAGGCATGTGGGATCCCAGCTCCCCAACCAGGGATCAAACCTGCACCCCCTACATTGGAGGGCGAAGTTTTAACCACTGGACAGCCAGGGAAGTTCTTATATGTCTGTTTTCATTAAAGTTTTATAATTTTCTCTGTAAGGCCTTGCCTAATATCCAAAGGATGTTATACTTTTTTCTTGCTATCATAAAAATTATTTCTTAAAATATTATTTTCCTAATTGCATACAAAATGCATTTAAATTTTGTATATAAATCTTGTATCAGACATTTTGACAAATTCTTTAAGTCTAATGATTTGTCAGCAGACCCTTGGATTTTTCTATGTAGAAAATCATATCACCTGAAAATAATAATGGTTTTATTCATTTCCTTCCAATCCTTTAACTTTTTTTTCTCTTATTGCAGAACTTCTTCTTTTACTTAAGTATTTCTATGTCCTCATATTATAGTTCCTGTAAATTCAATTCAGGTATATTTTTGTATGTTTTCTTTTTTCTTACCTGATAATGTCTATTTTTCAATTGGTGAGTTGGGTCCATTTACTGATATATTTGGATTTATTTCTTATCATTTTATCTCATACTTTTCTCTTTAAAAATTAAAAAACATCTTTTTACTTTAAAAAATCTGTTCTTTTCTCTTGCTGCTATCTACTGCATTAAATAAAATTTAGTTACCTCACTACTGTATTTTGAAATAGTACATTCTACATATATTCTTTAGTTATATCCTTAATATAAACATTTAGAGTCTGGAATTGCTAAATATATCTACCTTGATCATGAATAAAACAAGGGCCTGGAATAGTTTTCCTGTGTTCACTCTACCCCATTGTTCATGTTATTACCATTAGTATTTTGGCTTCATCTTATTTTTGTACTCCCTGATGAGTCATTATTATTATCATTGTTTTATATGAATAATACCCGTTTAGATATTCCCCATATATTTACCTGCTCCCATTGCCCTCTGCTATTCTTTTCTTTTGAGAAGGGTCTCTCATTCCTTCCTCGTGGTATGATTTATTTAATTATGAACTATATCCTTTAGTAGGGAGTCTCAATTTTTGGTCTCTCAAGTTATAGTTTAGCTGGGTATAAAATTTTAGGCTGACATTTATTTGCTCTTGTTACTTGGAATATATTATGCCGTTGTCTTCTGACTTATATTGTTACAACTGAAAAGTCAATTTCAATGTAATTTTATTCTATTGGTGTGGTGAGTTCAAGGATTTCTAGAGATCAAGGAAAAGACAGAACAATGAGATGGCAGTATTGCATAATAATGCTTATTAGGTGGCACTTGGACAGAACTGCATGAAAGGAAAAGTCACTCACAGCAAGAGATTTTTCCAGAGACAGCAGCATGGGGCCACCACTCAGAAGAGGAAAAGGGCAATGGAACTCCCAAGGAGACAGGAATCAGAGAGGGGGCTACATGTCTAGGATATGTCACTCAGTGGTAAGGTGGTGAATCTCTGGGTCAGAGATCTCTGAAGGGCAGCCCAGTTTGGGGTCTTTTATAGCTACAAGGTTAGTCTTATCTATAGCTAGAAGAGTTTGGGTACAGTTTTGTGGGATATGTCAAATAGGTAGTATCTAAGTGGCTAGAAATCTGCTTATTTGGGCTACGCTTAAAACAATTAGGTGTATAAAAATTTGACTTTGGTGCTGGTGGGTTTTGATCTAATGGTCCTAGCCTGTTGTGAATAAGTAAACAACATAGGAACCAACATACAGAGGCCATCTTTAACCTATTTATTTAATAATTGGGCAATTTATCTTTTCTCTCTGGATGTTTTTAAGATCTCCTCTTTATCTTATCTAGGTGTAGATTTTTTTTTCTGTCTTCTTGCCACTATGTCTCCTGAACGTCCCAAGAATGTTCCCAACTCAAAGTTTTTGCATGTACTAGAACTGCAGCTTGGAAAGCAATTCCTCCAGATATATTTTTGGCTTGCTTCCCCAACTGGTTCAAGTCTCTGCTCAATTACTTCCTGAGAGAGGTCTTCCCTGACCCCAATGTCAAACTTTCTTCCCTTACCCTTTATTTTTCTTCATAGAATCTTTTATATACTACTTGACATTTTCTTAAATATTTATTTGTTCATCATCTGCCTCCCTCTCCCAAGAATATATACCCACAAGGGCACAGACTTGGTTTTATTCACTGCTGTATCCCTAGTACCTAGAATAGTACCTAGAACACTAGGTTCTTCATAAGTATTTGTTGACTTAATGAATTAATAGCCTTTCCTCTGTGCTTTATTCTTTCCTTTTTAGGAAGATGAATTCTTTTCTGTGTATCTATGGGCCAAATATGGCTGCCCCAGAATGATACCCTTTTTCCCCAAGTGACCAATACAAAATGACCAGCATTTCTGAGTTCTAATTCTAAATTCCTAGGAGAGAAAGTCTGACCAGTACAAATTGGGTCAGTAGTCTTTCCTTGGTCAAAGTAGGTATGGCTAGGTGGTGGGTCACAAAGTGCATGTGGCCACAGAGGTCTCACCCCAATGGAGTAGAAGCTTTTAGAAAAGGGAGGATCTGGGCAAGAAGGTACTCAAGAATTGTCTCATATTTGCTGTAAGGGCAAACCGAGTTAAGTTTAAAGTCACCATAGAAATGCAAGCAATTATAGTGTTCACTGATAGGTGAAACATCACACAGAGACAATAAGGTAAAATGATTTGTTGATTCAAGATCATTCTTAGCATTGGTTTACATTGTGACAGTGATATTTAAACTGTTTGATTTCTCTTGCTTTATCTTCTTCTTACTTAATCCATTGCCTGGACTCCTAAAGTCTTAAATTCTTGGCCCTGCCCCAGCCTTCCCTCTCTTGAGCCTTGAGTAATCTTTAAAACTTACTGTTAATTTTTCCTTTCTTGCTAAGTGATGGTAAGATTGCTTGTCATTTTGTTTCTTTAGAAAAATTGCCTAATATTTGCTTTTGTTAGGAAATATGCCACATTATGGTATGGAAGCTTATAAATTTGTATTTTTAAGGTATTAAAAAACAGATACATATTTTAAATTATTATGATAAAAATAATACATGCATAAGTTAAAAATTCAAACAGATAAGCAGAAAAATAAAAGAGAAAAATACAGCCCAACTATTGTCCACAACCTAGTTCTACTTCCTAGAGCACTTTTTTGACCAGGACCCAAGTAGGAAATACATTTTACACACACACACACACACACACACACACACACAGACACACACACACACACATCTGATAAAAGTTTCACCAATTTTACTTAATCATACTTTTTCTTCATCTTCTCCCTTCTAATGTAGATTGTAACCCACTAACTTGATTTCAGTCTCACAGTTTGAAAAACACTGCCCTAAAGGTAGCTACATCAAATTGTTTTTAGTACTTCTGATAGTTACCTCCATACTTGAAAATAATACACACATACTGCCACATTTTGCTTCAACTCCTGACATTTTTAAAATTGCCTCCACACTTTGAAAAAGAACAACAAGAATTTGGCTTAATTACATTAGCCTCCATTTTTCTTCCCCTAGTCTCTTCTATGCAATTTTTATTATAATACATTAAGTTCTATTTGTTACTTAATTGCTTTAAATATACTTAAACCTCTATTTCTTGATCTACCATTAGAAAGTATGTCCATCCACACTTTAGAAAATGTCTCTTGACTCCTCCATTATGTAAGTTTAACACATTTGCATCCTTTCACTTCCCTCCATTTCCCAACTTTATTAGCTGTACCAGTACTTTTACACAGTCAATACTTATAATATTTACACTGTTAGAATAACTGACTTTTGCATTTTGTCTTTAAATTTATTTTGAAAAGTGATTTTTTCAGTATTACAATTTAATAAATCTTATTCACTGCTGAATAGTATAAGTGAACTTGTAAAAGAGAAATATAAACCATGTTACTAAATCTATGCTTTTTGAAGGAACATGTTCTAGGTGTCAATGTCAAATGGATTCTCTTTTTTCATATGTCCATTGATTACTCATAATAATCACACATATTTGTTTCATCTCTGGACCATGGGTTATACAATTCTTTTGCCTTTACTAAAGATTCTAATTGTCTTTTTTTGGTTGATGACAGGAGAAGCATATGTCACCCTACAATTAAGATTATTAAGGTTTTTAATCATGCTATTTCATAAAAATGAATCTACTTTTTTCTTAAAGATGTTCTTCTGATACCCTTCTAACTTTCCGTTATTATTACTATTGATCACCTTGAATGTCTAAATATTTGTGCTGAAATATCTTTTTATTGCATTCCTAGAGCAGATTCTATTATTGGCTTCCCATGTTTCCTTCTTGAGTTCTCTTTTCATTTTGCTAGAACAATTACTTAAGCTTTTTTTTTTTCCTGAAAAGGTACATAAGAAGTCAAAAAAAGTGAAAAATTCCCTAATTTGCTCTCATCCTTGAATGCTTTGTCTGTCTATAGAATTCTAGGTTCAGAATTAATTTTCTCTCAGAACTCTGAAGTTCTACTGCCTTCTTATAATCAGTGTTGCTAAGATAAATAGCAAACTTCAATCTATTTCAACCTCCCTATCACTCCTGTAAAGGTAATTGACAACTTCTATTTGGCTGACTCTGTCTCTTCTGTGCTGTTTAATTAAACTCTCATAACTGGCCATTTCTGATACTCTCTTCCCTGGGCTCTATACCGCAAACTATGCTGGTTTTCTTAAATAATTGGCTACTCTTGCTCATTCTCCTTCACATGTTTTTCCTTTTTCTATGTGACCTCTAAATGTTGGAGTTCCTATACCCTCTTTTCTATTCTCTATGCCTTCTCCCTATATCAGTCCTCGTGCTTTAAAAACTATCTGCTGACAATTCCTAAATTTATATTGGTAGGCTAGACTTCTTTTTGAGCTCCAGATTCACATCTTTAAACATCTGCTTGACATCCTCTTGTATGTTTCCTAGGCATTTCAAGCTGAACATGACCAAAATGAATTTTCTCTCTCTAAATCTGGATTCCCTCAGCCTTGACCATTTCAGTGACTGCTGATATGATGAACTGCTGCCCTTGACTCTTCCCTTTTAATTCACTCCTCATGACTCCTCCCTCCTCATCCGATTCTCCCTTCATCCAGTTCATCACCAATTCCTGTTATTTCTACCTTCAAAATATAGAGCTATACTCTATAAAAAATGTAAATCAGATCCTGTCAGTTCCCTGCTTTAAATGAAGGATAGGATAAAATCCAAAACCTATACAGCCAGCCCTGCAGGTCTGATTCCTTCCTAATTCTACAGACTCATCTCTTGCCTCTTGCCACTCTTCACTCACTTATTTCCTCCCTCCAGCTTCCTGTCATCTCCTAGAACACACAGTGCTCTTTCTATCTCAGAGCTTCTATAATTGCTATTCTATCTATCTGGCGTATTTCTCCTCAGGTCTTTATATGGCTGACTCCTTTTTATCCTTCAGGTTTTGGCTTAAATGTTCAGAGCCTCCATGTTAACCCACATATGGCTTCTAAGTGAATTAGGAAAAGGTACCCTTCTGGAGAGCACCATGTGGGTTGGATTAGCCCCCACAGGCAGCAGTGTAAATGCCACCTCTCAGAGGGCTTTTCTTGACCACCCTACTATATTAATGCTCCCTCGTATTCTGGATCACAGCACTCTGTTTATTTTCTTCATAGCTTTTCATTCAACCCACAATATTTAACTAATTATTATTTTATTTACTTACTT
Source organism: Globicephala melas (assembly GCF_963455315.2). Lineage (NCBI taxonomy): Eukaryota > Metazoa > Chordata > Mammalia > Artiodactyla > Delphinidae > Globicephala > Globicephala melas. The sequence continues at coordinate 36,350,477 of NC_083325.1, read as the reverse complement.
ACTGTCACCCCCACTTAGGTCAGGAACTTCTCTATCAACTTCACTATCATAAACCCACGGCCTACTAGTGCCTGGTTCATGTAGGTGTTCAATGAATATTTGTTGAATGAATAAATGAATGAAACTGGGCTCTGAAATTTCATATGAATGTGAAAAATAAAATGGCTGAAGTCATCCAGTTCTGTTTTTCATAAACACATTTCATCTGAAAACTCATTTTCCTTCACATTTTATTTTACTATTTAATTATTTCCACCCCTTGAATTTTTCTGTTTCCTGAAATCTTTTTTTCAAATATCATAGGATTTGAGTGGGATTTATGGCATTGCTCGGGAGTTGGTGATATGTCAAGCTGAGCACAAAGAGGTGTTAAGTATCTTTCATTTCAAAGAGAAAGCTTCAATAATTGGAGCTTTGCCACTTCCAACCCCAGCCCTTCCCCACCTATCCCCAGTGTCTATGACTAGAAGATTGAGGAAGGATGCTGAAAACAGAAATTGTCAGCATCACTGTAGGCCAGAGTACAGCACCTTTTCCATGGGGAGCAGGGAAGTGGATTTCCTACCTCCCAAACTAGGTGGGGTATGAAGACCGAAAATCACTTCTCATAAGAAGGGAAGACCAACATCAACCTCAACTGTTGGATATTTTTTAGGTAGCCTTCTTGTTGATCTGCCCAGTACTACTTTAAGTGGAGAAAGGAGAAACGAAAGAGATGGCAAGGTGGAAAGTAGGAAGCAGAGGAGAAGTATGTTATCAGACTATGCGGTGTGGCAAGGAAGTAGGATATTCTCATTAGCCAATAGACTCCTTGGAAGGTAGCAGGGTTTAAATCATTTTGCTAAAGTTGCATCTAAGTGAGCAATCTTTGGGTAAGGGGATGCTTGTAGCAAGAGTCTGTGGGTTGTATTACCAGTTGTAAGCACTGAGGTAGGGTGAAAGAAGTCAAGTTTGCACCAGATCTCCCGGGTCGGGGAACTCCATGGCTGGAAGGCTTTGCAAGCACCCTCCTGTCCCCACAAATCATATAAATGCCACAATAGAAAGCTGGCATTTGCATCTCTGCCATATGGAAGTAAAGCAGTAAAAACCAACAAAGAACTATAACTGCAAACCCAGTGAACTAAAGAGGTATTTATCACTCTTCCCCATTTTTCCTCCAGTCTCCCAACTCCTGGGGAACTACCACCAGAAGGAAAGGAAAGATGAATGAAAATGCAGACCATACCTCCCCCTCCACTGCAGGTTCCTGGAATCTCAAGTAAAGACTGAGAAAAAATAATGGGTGCAGGGAAAAAGAGATTTAATTGGGATATGAAATTGGATTTTTTTCCCTCACTTAAGATAAAAGGAATTTTTTTTCACGTCAACATATATATCAGTACAACGACCACATCTTTTAATGACTGACAGTATCCTTTTATATTGATTTTAAACATATCTATTATAATTTAACTACTCTTCTATTAATCCATTTGAGTTGTATCTTCATTTTTACTATTAAGACACTGCAAGAAATACCCTTGTATACACCATGAATCTTCAAAGCAATATATATAAAATTATGTTTAAAAATATATTTTAAGACCCAAACCTATCTTTTTCCACTTAAAGAATCTCAAAAGCTCTAGCTGTAAGGCAGATCTCTAAGCATAGGGACACTGGTTTAACAAGAAAAGTGACTAGAACAAAAAATTTCACAATTTGTATGGAAACACAAAAGACTCCAAATAGCCAAAGCAGTCTTGAGAACAAAAAATGGAGCTGGAGAAATCAGGCTCCCTGACTTCAGACTATACTACAAAGCTACAGTAATCAAGACAGTATGGTACTGGCAGAAAAACAGAAATATAGATCAATGGAACAGGATAGAAAGCCCAGAGATAACCCCATGCACCTATGGTCACCTTATTTTTGATAAAGGAGGCAAGAATATACACTGGAAAAAAGACAGCCTCTTCAATAAGTGGTGCTGGGAAAACTGGACAACTACATGTAAAAGAATGAAATTAGAACACTCCCTAACACCATACACAAAAATAAACTCAAAATGGATTAAAGACCTAAATGTAAGGCCAGAAACTATCAAACTCTTAGAGGAAAACATAGGCAGAACACTCCATGACATAAATCACAGCAAGATCCTTTTTGACCCACCTCCTAGAGAAATGGAAATAAAAACAAAAATAAACAAATGGGACCTAATGAAACTCAAAAGCTTTTGCACAGCAAAGGAAACCATAAACAAGATCAAAAGACAACCCTCAGAATGGGAGAAAATATTTGCAAATGAAGCAACTGACAAGGGATTAATCTCCAAAATTTACAAGCAGCTCATGCAGCTCAATATCAAAAAAACAAACAACCCAATCCAAAAATGGGCAGAAGACCTAAACAGACATTTCTCCAAAGAAGATATACAGATTGGCAACAAACACATGAAGGAATGCTCAACATCATTAATCATTAGAGAAATGCAAATCAAAACTACAATGAGATATCATCTCATACCAGTCAGAATGGCCATCATCAAAAAATCTAGAAACAATAAATGCTGGAGAGGGTGTGGAGAAAAGGGAACACTCTTGCACTGCTGGTGGGAATGTAAATTGATACAACCACTATGGAAAACAGTATGGAGGTTCCTTAAAAAACTACACATAGCACTACCATACGACACAGCAATTCCACTACTGGGTATATACCCTGGGAAAACCATAATTCAAAAAGAGTCATGTACCAAAATGTTCATTGCAGCTCTATTTACAATAGCCAGGAGATGGAAGCCACCTAAGTGTCCATCATTGGATGAATGGATAAAGAAGATGTGGCACATATATACAATGGAATATTACTCAGCCATAAAAAGAAATGAAATTGAGTTATTTGTAGTGAGGTGGATGGACCTAGAGTCTGTCATACAGAGTGAAGTAAGTCAGAAAGAGAAAATCAAATACCGTATGCTAACACATATATATGGAACCTAAGGAAAAAAAAAAAAGGTCATGAAGAACCTAGGCGTAAGACAGGAATAAAGACACAGACCTACTAGAGAATGGACTTGAGGATATGGGGAGGGGGAAGGGTAAGCTGTGACAAAGTGAGAGAGTGGCATGGACATATATACAATACCAAACGTAAAATAGATAGCTAGTGGGAAGCAGCCGCATGGCACAGGGAGATCAGCTCAGTGCTTTGTGACCACCTAGAGGGGTGGAATAGGGAGGGTGGGAGGGAGGGAGACGCAAGAGGGAAGAGATGGGAACATATGTATATGTATAACTGATTCACTTTCTTATAAAGCAGAAACTAACACACCATTGTAAAGCAATTATACTCCAATAAAGATGTTAAAAAAAAAAAAAAAAGAAAAGTGATCAAAGGAAATCTCTTCTCAGGATTTGTAGAATAGAGTTTAGAGGTGACAAATGAGTGGGCTGAAAAACACAGTCCCAGTGTGAAAAGATTAAGGGCAGTTCTGGGGCTAAACAAAGAGTAAATGAGCATGGTTTAATTTTTCCTTGACACTACATTTATGGGTCTATCAGTTATATTGTACTGTGTAACAATACATGTATTGGATATAGCTTAGCTGGGCAATTCTTCTACTGGTGTTATCTGGGTCACTCATATGGCCAGTTTGACTCATTGGGCTCCAACGCATGTCTGGCAGTTAATGCTGGTGGTCTAGGGGATCTCAACTGGAAAAATTTGTTTCTACTTCAGGTGGGCTGTCGTTTTCTAGTAAGTTAGAAGGGATTCTTCATATGGTGGTCTCAGGGCAGCATTCCAACAGGGGAGACTAAAGGCTGAAAAGCTTCCTAAGGCTAAGGCTTAGACATCACACAACATCATTTCTGCCACATTCTATCAGTCAAAGAAAGTCACCAGACCAACCCAGATTTAAGGTGTGGGGGAAAAGACTCACCTCTTAATGGGAGGAGTGACAAAGTGACGTTGCAAAGGATCAGGGCACAGGGGTGGGAAGAATTGTGGCCATCTTTGCAAACACTCTATCACAACAAACTTGTTTTGAAATGCCTCCTTTAGTGTTCTAAAAGTAAATTTATAAGTCAACTATTTGCCATCCCAAACATGTTTCCTGAAGAAATAATGGGAAAACTCTAATATAGACCAATATAGCACTCTACAGCTTTTAAAGTTCATTCATAAATATCTCACCTGATAATTCATTCAACTAGTTTCTTTTGATTGCCTGTTATGTGCCAAACACTGTGATATGCTCTGGGGATGCAAGATAGACACAGTCCTTGCCCTCAAAGAGCTTACAGTCTGTGGAGCAACAACAGATGTTTAATAAGTAATTACAATCAAGTAATAACACTAACGAGATTAATGTTATGGCAAGGCAATACAGGAAACCATCAGTTGAAATCATCATCATCACTCATACCCTGCCAACACTGAGTGAGATGATCTTTATGATAACTCTGTAGGAGGCAAGACAGGATATTAGTTATTCGCATCTTTAAGTGAGGAAACTAAGGCTCATAAAGTTAACCAAGTAACTTATCCAGGGTTTTCAGGTTCTAAGTGGCAGAACTCAAAATAAAAAAACAGGCTGTTTTCTAAAGTCTGCTTTTTCCAATATACTCTTCTGCCTCCCTAGAAACCAATACTGTTATGAGAACCTGAAACAGAAAAAAAACACCAATAAATTAAAACAAACAGAAAAATCCTTGGATGATGGTACATATTTTGTAGGGATTCTTCTGAAGGGACTTCAGTATTTACAGCTTTAGAGACTGATGTTGTACAGTTGATCCTTGAACAGGGGTTTGAATTGGAGGGGCCCATTTGTATAGATTTTTTTCAATAAATATAGTACCTTTATTTTCATTCTACAGATCTTTAAGTGTGGGGGAAGACTTTGTGTTCAATTAGAGATCATAATAGGTAGAATCTTAAGAACTAGGGTTTCAGTCCTGATTCTATCTAAATTGTTTCAGCTTCCTACTCCTTTGTTTTTGGGGCAGAAATAGCAGTAGTCAGATTTTCCACTGCGCAGGTGGGGTGAGCGCCCCTTCCCCCGCTACCACCCTGTTGTTCAAGGCTCAACTGTAATGTATAACATACCTAATCTAGTATACCTACCTATACAACAAGGAATTCTGCTTACTTCCTAAATCTCTCTGGACCCTAGAATCTAGACTGTTATCATTTGGGTTCACTATATTGAGAAAAAGCCATTTAAAAAATAATGCCTATGGACATATATACACTACCAAATGTAAAATAGCTAGTGGGAAGCAGCAGCATAGCACAGGGAGATCAGCTTGGTGCTCTGTGACCACCTAGAGGGGTGGGATAGGGAGGGTGGGAGGGAGACACAAGAGGGAGGAGATATGTGGACATATGTATATGTATAACTGATTCACTTTGTTATAAAGCAGAAACTAACACAACATTGTAAAGCAATTATACTCCGATAAAGATGTTAAAAAAAATAAAAGGCTAAAAATTAAAAAAATAAAAATAAATAAATAAATAATGCCTATAGCGGTTCTTTAACATGACTATCTACAGACAACAAAAAGGATTAGATGAAAATGACAAAACTGAATTTCCACTAAAGAATGAATTATACATTATGCAATTTACTAAGCAATTAACTTAATCAAGAATATACATGTCTTGGCCTCAAATTCTTTTTGGAATAAGAAAGGATATAAATTATAAATAAATATGGACATATGTAATGTATACCCACATATATATGTATATACGTGTACATATACATATATATGCACACACACATAAACACAAAAATTTCAAATAGTGTTGTTTTATTCCTTCTCACTAGGAAAATGGTAAAACCCTCAAGTTAACATGGTTTAAGGAAAGTTTTGGTCTATCTGGATCCTTCTTTCTTTGCTTATCCTGTTATTCCATTTGTGCCTTTATCCGGTCTCCATCCCATGCTGGTCTGTGTTAGAAAGGCTTACATAACAAACAACTTAAAGTCTCTGAATCTGTCTGTGATGCTCAAAATTCAGACAGTAGTCGTCAATAAATTTATTTCTATTATTTGAATAATCTTAGTTTTTAATTTGTTACTGAACAGATCCATGCAAAGCCAGAACTTCAGTAGGTTTGTCAACCTCTAACGTTTTCTCTGTAAAATTCTTTTCAAAAGTCATTGATAATTGAGAATAGCCTCTCTCTTCCTCCCAGCACTGCTCTCTGCTCCAAAGTCTCATTTTCTTGGTGTGCTGCCCAGCAGCCGTGGGGTGGTAATATAGACCAGAATTTTCTAATTCTATGCTTCGAATGGCTTACAGCTGTGAAGCATGATATTAAGCCTTTCAGGCCTGGGGCAGGCAGTTGGGACTCCCTCCGCTGGTTGCCTCCAGCTTCTTGCAGGCTTTGTCAGAGGATGGCCCAAGATGAACAGTCTCTACAGGTGGAATGGATGATGAATAATGTCCAGTAGTTCCACAGGCCTCTTATCCAAGCATAGTAGTATGCTCGGCAGTTGGCTGCTGAAGTAGATGTCCAGATGGTAGAATACATCCTTGGCTGTGCTCAGCACACTGCAGCCAGCATGGAGCTCCTGGATGGTGCAGCTCTGATGGCTCTGAAACTCTGACTTCACAGACATCAGATACTTCTGATTGTTTGCAGCTGATGTGCTCTTTAATGGCATCCAAAGTAGTTTTGGTCTGATTGATCCAACAATGCACATGTGTTTTACAAATTAAAGCTTCATCATTATTTTAAAATACTTGGTAGAAAAAAGTTCAGCTGGATTCAAAATCCATTTGCCTTATCATGTCATGTTTCATCATTGTGTTTGTCAATAAAAAGAGCTGTTAGATTCTTTGAATAGAATATCAACCATTATACATTTTTGAATGGTTGCAAAAGAAATAGTTTAAAATAATTTTTATCACCTATTTATGCAATGTTCCTCATGAATGGTGACTCTATTAGTTTCCTATGGCTGCTGAAACAAATTACCACAAACTGGGTGGTCTATAACAACATATATTTATTCTCTTACAGTTCTGGAAGTCCAAATGGATTTCTCTGGGCTGAAATCAAGATGTTAGTGGGGCCACGCAGCCTTTGGAGGCTCTAAGGGACAACCATTTCCTTACCTTTTCCAGCTTCTGGTGGCTCTTCATTCCTTGGCTCATGGATTTGAATCATCACCTTTTCTCCATTTCCATCATCACATGCTTTTTTCTTCTCTGTTTTCAAATCTCTCTGTCTACATTTAATTAAGGACACCTGTGATTACATTTAGGGCTACCCATATAAACTAGGATAATCTCTCTACTTGAAAATCCTTATTTAGTCATGTTTTTGAAGTTATCCTGTTATACCATACAGGATAACACTCACTGGTCCTGGGGATTAAGAACTGGATATTGTTGGGGGGCATTACCCAGCCTACCACAGTGACTATCAAGAATCTGAAGAGATTATCAGTTGACAGTCTTGATCAGAAACTATGTATAGCTATTTCAAGCATAAAACCTGATTAAAAAAAAATGTGTTCATGCAGGCAAGTTCAAATTTCTGACTCAAAAATTTGAAAAGATTTCATCTCAGAGTTTTTTTTTTTTTTTGCGGTACGCAGGCCTCTCACTGCTGTGGTCTCTCCCGTTGCGGAGCACAGGCTCCGGATGCGCAGGCTCAGCGGCCATGGCTCATGGGCCCAGCCTTTCCGCGGCATGTGGGATCTTCCCGGACCGGGGCATGAACCCGTGTCCCCTGCATCGGCAGGTGGACTCTCAACCACTGCGCCACCAGGGAAACCCCATCATCTCAGAGTTTTATACAAATTCAATGTTTAATATTTCCCATATTACTTTGCATTTATTTTTATTTTCATTACTTTATATATATTTAAAAAGCAGCTAATTTTTCACCAAGTCCAATATAGAGGTCTATAAATTCCCTCCACGTTACCCCAGGATGCCATACAAATATTATCTTCTTTTCTCTGTGTCATGATGAGGAAAAGGTTGGGAAATATAGCTCTACAAAGTTTAGGAAACTAATACAATGGAGGAAAGAATGCCGGTGGTGTAAGTGAGCTAAGTCCATATCTATTGTAACAGGAAGTCAAAACATACAATGCCTAAAATCCAGAAACCAAAGAAATAGCAAAATAAGCATTTAGAAATAACAATCAGGTATAACTGAGGTAACTGTCAGAAGAAAAATGGTTGCCTCTGGGGTACAGGGCTGGAATAAAGAGGGGCAGAACAGGAGAGAACTATTATTCATTATGGGCATTTTGGTATTTGCTAGATTTTTTTTTAACAATGTGCATCATTATTGAAATTTTTGTTTTAAAGTTCAATTAAAAAGGGTATCAGAACTTAACAGCAATATACCACATTTTTTCCTTTCGTCTTTTCTCTAATATGACATTCCTCCTCCTTTTCATTCTAAGGAGGAAAAAAACAGTTATTTTTTATTTGCTAATCATATTACCCATTTTAATGACCTATAATTACCCAGTTATTTAGGCTTCATCCAAAGAATAATCTTGAAGATCTTCTCTTTAATATTTAGTTAGGGTGGTGGGTATGAAGTGCTTAAAATAAATTTCCTGAGACTAAGTTAGGGAACAGAAGTTCTTTATTCCTTCCTTCCCAGTGGTGGCACTGGCAGGAAATTTAATAAGCTAGACCCAAGCAGAGATGTTTGGAAAACCATCAAAAGATGTTTGATGGAATGCACAACAGGGAATCTTTAATATGGTTGAAAGAGGAAGAAAAAAAAGGATTAAACTGAATACTTTTCTATTTAACAGCTCTTCTCTATGAGGATTTCAAAGTCACTAAGAATAAGTAACTTCATCATCTATGCATATGTCACCTTAGAAAAGCAGTATAATATTTATTCTATCTTATGAGTTTCGCAAGAGATGTATTATTTCACAGTGAGTTTTTTTTGTTTTTCCAAATTATGATTACTTAATGATCTATGTTTATTAGAAACTCTGAGGGAATACAGACTGTTTCTTTATGGTTATTCCTAGGCCTACTCACTCTGCCTCTATAATCAGGGCGGGGGGGTCTGTAGATGTAGTTTGGTATGTGACTGACATACAACAATTTATGGGCATCACCATTTGTGACCAACATTCTCCTCTGGGCAAGTGCAGAACAAGAGTAACAGGACACAACATAGTAAAGACCTGCCTTCTATGCAACTTTCAAAGGAGAACCCACAGGGAAATTATTGATAAGCATGAACAAGATAACACATGTGGTTAAACTGCATTTTTGTGAGCCTAATGACTTTTAAGACTACTCAGAAGATTGGTTTATCAACTCATTAGACAATTATCTGTAATGTGAGACAACCCTGTTTTTTAAAACACCTTATTTGAAATAATTGCTACTGTTTTGATATAAACTTAAATAACCTTCAAATGTAATTTAAAAAAATCATACTGTGAATAAATGGAAGGATATAATTGAAATAACTGAAATTCACTTGTTTCGGAAAACTTCCTGATTCATTAACAACAGAGTGTTGGCAACAAGAAAGAATGAAGTCTTTCTCTTTCTCAAGTATTTGGAAACATCATTCACTTTTTAGACTACTCATTCATTAGTAGTCTGTCTCACAGATATTACTTGATATCTTTTTCCAGTTAACCCGGTTTGGTTACCTTCTGATTCAAATAAAATGTCCTATTGTTAGGTCTAGTCAGTAACTGGCAACTTCTGACTAATAGTAGTCCCCTTTTTCTTCTTTCAGTTGGTGGTCTAGGATTTAGATGGATACAGATGGAAGCCAATATTGAGCATGGGCAACAGTTTAGTGTATAGTTGTTGCCTGGTCTCTCGGCTAAACACTTTGTGCATGACATAGAAATTTTTATGTCTCTGACGTGTTCTCCAAAACTGCACTGCTTTATTTTCTTGTGTGTGGGGAAAAGGGGGTACGATAGACAAGGAAAAAATTAAAAGACCACACACATTGCTGATCTGTACACTTATTTCATACTTTAGTAATTTCTAAACCACCCTGTATTGGATAATGCTCATGGTGAGTAGTCAGCAAAGCTTACTGTAAAGTCATCACGGCGTTGCATTTACTGCTATTACTCATATACTTGGCCCAAGTTCACATTCTAGGTGGAAATAACTGAAACTTAAAAATTATTTACCTCTAAATATAAATTATAAATTTAATCTTATTTACAGCTCTCAAAGAGTAGCGAACAGGATACAACACTGCAAGTTAAAAAGATTTAGTGGCACTAAACTGGTCATTCAGAATACACTTATTGAGTGCTTGCTATGTACCAGACACTGTGCCAAGCATTAAATCTAAAAAGGCACCAAAAAGGATGCTTAGAAATAGGGCAGTAGCCATCGTTTCCTTGTGTTGATAGAATGTTCCTATCTAAAGAAAAAGATACGGCAAGGTTGTTATACATCCCAGGACATGGAACTGGTTAACTTAAACTGAATTTTCTCATGTTTCTATTGGGAAGTATAAAGAAGGAATGAGAAAATTATAGGCAGAATTATATCATCCTTGGATGGTAATATATAGTACCAGCGAAAAACTGGCTTTCAGGCTTCTTTTTAGTTTACAATCCATCTCATTCCAACTCATAACTGTACACACATTCCTTCCCAGGCCCCCATTTCATCTTCCTTTAGATTCTGTCCCCCCGCAAGTTTCTGCAAAAGTTTCATCTGTAAATCTATCTATCCACATTACAAATTTCTAATGATACAGATATCAACTTCATGCACCTTGAAGGAAAATTCCACTGTAGTGTATTATGAAAAAAAGGGATCACACACACACACACACACACAAAGTGATTTTTCAGATATTAAAATGTGTAAATATATTTCAGAAATAGACAACAGCCTTTTAAGCACACTTGAAACTTCTCCACGGCCATGATCTTTCCTCCTTAATCCCACGTGATCTGCCAAGTGAGATTGTTTCTAGTGGCTCTGAGATAGTGGGAGGTTCTTTTACAAAATGTTTGGGGGTTCAGAATTTAAATGTAAATCACTATGTAAAGAAATTCCACTTTACAGGGCACCATTTGAAATAATATTTGAGAATATAGCTTCTAGAGTGCTACTTCTCTAAGAGCCAGCCTCTGAACTGATATAGACCTAACCACTGAAGACAGGTAGTTACTTTTTGGAGATTTCTTGAGGCAGCAAATGTACAACATCCTTTGGTACTCTATCTCAATATATAATCGCTCATAAATCAAGACGTCATTCTTAGGTTTTACCAAATACTCTTGCTGCAATTAAAACTTACTTCCTCCCCCTTAATCTTTTGTGTAGGTAGGAAATAACTGATCATCCTTCTTAAACCTTGTATAATTAAAGACTCTTCACTGCTCTTCAGCTTTATCATTTGTAGGCTAAGCAACCCTATGGGGCTCAAATCTTTTGGTAGTATTTTATTTTGGTGTTAACGCTGATGGATGGATAAATACTGCTTATTCAGTGCTGGAACAATTTCTCTACTGTACACAAAGAATGTAGAGATTCTGATCAAGATCTTCAGTCTCCAAATGCTGCTATTAAAATGTAGACATTTGGATTTTACACACTTCTTTGGGGAAATCAGTTTTATCGCTGAGCGGTTTTTGGGTGTGATCCTTTTGGATTTCACATAAGAAATATAGTACCAAGGGTTATCATTCTCCAGCATGACAAATGAATCACTGGCCTTTTCTGTGTTACTTCAACAACATTTCCATACGAATACATAGCACTAAAAAAATAATTTGTTTACAGAATGATTCATTTAAAAATTCTCACTTTACCTTGATTAGTGTTGTCCAAGGCCTCAAACTCTTCTAGAATGACATGGTTTACCTCCAGCACCTAAACAGAGCGCTGACAATTCATTTGTCCTGACGCAGGTGCCTTAGTCCTGAATTGTAAAGTCTGAGATACACCCAGTGACAGGCGCACTGGGTCATACAGGTAGGTGGGGTTGGCAACATCAGGTGTGATTTAGCGGGCGCTGCGCTGGCCCTCTTGTAGTTCCCGACTCACTGCAAACGTTAACATCCTCTTTCCTTGAGGGCTTCAAAAATCTATTAAAAGGAAAGCACCTCTTGAGGGGTAACTTAAGTCATTTTCCCTTTTATCAGAAAAGTAAACGCCTAACACTGCGGAAATCTCTAGAGGAATAGGAACCGGGGTGGTGGTTCTGGTGTGAGAGCCTTCGCTTGGCGTTTTCTTCAATGCCCTAAATTCCTCCTCCTGTTAGTTAAGTCCCACACATCCAACTGCTTACTGTTACTCTTTAACGCATCTTCACCCTTTGGAGACCAGATGTGTGGGTAGAGTTTGTGTCTACCGAGATAGGGCCTGGGCTCTCTCGGGGTAGCTGCGCGGGGTGCTCTGGCTCTACTCGCCCGATAGATATCTAGCTTCAGTCTCTGGTAAGCGGAAACATTTTTAAGCACGACAAAAATAACCACTCGTGCTTCAGGTTGTCTCCCTTGCTGAAGTATCTGTGGAAGACTGGGAGTTCTACTGGTGAAACATCCCTGGCCCAGCCGCTGGAGGCGCAGCCCCAACGCGCGGCATCCGAGTTCGGGCTCGGGCTCGGGCCGCGGCTCTGGCTCAGAGCCCACCTCCGCCAGGCTCCCTCTGGACGCATACGCCCCGCCCCCTGCCACTCCCGCGCGCCTCATTGGCCAGGCCCTGAATCCGCCTCGGCTCCTGACTGGCGGCTGCTCCTGTCTGTCTGCGCAGTGGGGACATTTCCGCCGTGAGGGGGGCTGCTCCAAATGGAGGGGGAGGGGAGGTGTTTAGGAGAAAGTGGGGGCTTTGGGTTGCGGGATCCCGCAGCCCGCTGGACGAAGGAGGTCAGAAGCTGGGCTGCGACCACTGGTGAGGGGTTCAAGGTGTGCATGTGTGAGGGGAGAGGGGGAGAGAGAAGGTTGCCTCAGAGGTGACATTCTCTCAACCTGCGAGCCTTCTTCCAGGCGCGCCATAAACGCCCCCAATTTCCCAGCTACTAAAGGAAGAGGAGGAAGGTGGGTCTCTGTGGCGGTTTGGGGAGGGGCCGGGGCGGGCTTCCCACCACCCCTTGGGCGAGTGTGTTTCCCTCTCTGAGGCGTGTAGAGCCCCTCTGCCTGACCCCGCTTTGGCCCCGGAGGCCCAATTTGGGGTTCGACCAGGAGGAACTAGAATGTGTGAGGGTCGGGGCGGGCCCTCCCTCCCGGGCTCCTGTCCCTCGGAGTCGCCTCTCCCCTCATGGGTGGCCCCCCAGCGTTCGCTGCGGGGGAGGGCGTGTAGCCTTCGGCCCCTCCCGGAAAAAAGCCGCGGCAAGCTTGCCGCCGCTCCCAGCAGCGAGGCGTTGGTCTGGAGGCCCCCGCCCGCCCGCCCGCGCGCCGAGCGCCTCTTAGTCCCGGGACGTTGATGGGCCGGTAGAAAGGGTTGAATCGTTCCCCTCTGCCTGCCTTCCCCGCTTCGCGATCCCTGCAGGGCGGGGACCGCCGTTGGCCAGAGTTTCCCGGGGAACTGTCCAGAGGCCGGACGGCAGAGAGGGGAGGAGGAATAGGGGGTGCGGCCCGCCTGTGCCTGCGGCCGTGCAGCTCCGGAGGGCAGTGAAGTAGCCGCTCTAGATACGCCTCTTTCATTGATGAAATTTAAGTTCGTGTGATATTACCTTTTCCGGGAGCCTCCAGCTGGCCCTCATTTGCGTCAAGGGTTTAGTGTAGCCTGGAGTTCCGAGCCGACTCGGTCGCACCAAGTTTCTGTCTTTTGGAAGTGCGGAAGGTTTTCCTGGGTGTTTTTTTTTTTCTTTTCTTTTTTTTTTTTTTTGAGGCAGTTTTAGCCGCTTTGAATACTCCCTTAAGTGGCAAAACATAGGAAGAGGAGAAGGAACTCGTCGGTTGTTAAAGCAGGGGTGGAAGAGAGACCTGCCCATAGCGTGACTCCTCTAGGCATTTGAATATATATACACACACATATATATATATAGGCCAGAGTATTTTAATAAATCACTAAAATGTCGAGATTTGTACAAGGTAAGACACGCTTCTTTTTTCTCCCGGGTTGCTTTAGCTGTACCGAATTTGGGTACTGGCAGTCGAGAGGTTGGTGGGTGGTTTGGAAGTGGAAATGTTCATTTGAGATACAATTTGCGAAACCCTTTTCGTTAAATTGACATTTGAGCTGTCTTGAGCTGCTGGGTTGGCGTTTCAGATACATATAATTTATACCCCTGTACTCTGCTGCATTTAGTTCTGCCTCCCTGAAATCAGGTTAGTAGCACTCTGGCTCCCTGGGATAGGGGCTGTAAATGATGATAAAACAGGACTTTGGCTGCTGATTAATCCCTGTTCTCTTTTCCGGGTCGAAGTCAAGGTAACTCTGGGTGCGGACGGGAAGGGGAACTGAGAGGGCTGAGGAAAGGCAGGTGGGTTTAGCCAGGACTATTGGGGAAGCTTTAGCGTTCTCAGCTTCTCCGTTTGTGTGTACGTGGTCTGAGTCTCAGATTCATTTATTGCGAAACCGGGAATAGCTCGTAGAAGCTGGAGGTCATTTCAGCAGGAGAAATGACTTTGCTGCATTGCTGTGTTTATTTTTTCCCCTTCTTTGAAATCTGTAAATATTATTAAGGTTTCTTTCAAATTAGAAAATTGTTCTCTAAGTTCTATATGTGTGTTAAAAAAGGTTTAGGGAATGCCTGTCAACTGAGTTAAGCAGTAACGTTGTGTGTATGTGTGTGTGTAACGTGTACACATTGAAATTGGTGCTACTTTAAACCTCTGTCATCAATTTGTAGCATAGGATTTGCCTTCTGGTAAAAGTAAACCCTTTTCTTGCAGACCCCAGAGTGTGAAAGCTTCGGCCATCTTGCTGAACACACAGCTAGTATAAAGTTCACAACCACTTAATGTGGCTCTCAATAAATGTAATGTACTTAAAAAAATTGTGTCAGTAATGGCCATCATTTGGCCCTGCGCATAAAAATGCCCTAGTAGGTTTTATATCACTTTATTAACTCTTCTTTGAGTTTTGTATAATAAAGTAAGAGAATTTGCCTGCATTATTATGAAAACAGATGGGACACTTATGTCTGCCTTTAGCACTAAGCTCAGAAATGTCACTTGTCATTAGACTTTTAAATTCATGTTATGCCTTGTATGTGGTAAGAGATGCTTCTGTTTAGGTTGAATAAATGTCTTAGTCAAGAATAGAAAGTAGAGGTAACTGTCAGAAGTTTGCTGGACTTTGTAACAACAATATTTAATTACCAGCAAGCCAGTATTGCAATAATATGCTAGAGAAAAGTGGACAAGTCACTTCTCTTTAAAAGTTAAAAATAATATTAAACTCCAGGTGTTCCTCGTTGTTATGCTTTAGTGCAGCCTACAGAGATGGTGCATGTTGACTAATGTCATATCCTTTGCTGTTTGTTAACGGCTAATTGTTTTCAGGAGATTCTAAATAAAGTGGCAATACCTGTGTATGTTGTTATTCCTTTCCCTTGTCATCCACTTTTTTAAAAAAATCAGCTTTTTATCTTGAGATTTTTAGAAAAGTTGCACATATGTCAAAACTAAGAAATTATCACAAGTACCTTACTATTAACTAAGCTACAGACCTAGACTACTTTTCCATTATTCAATCCAACATTGCATTTAATTGCCATCCAGTTTGCTCTAAGTGGTAGTTTTCTTTTTAAATTGGCAATTTTGCACAAAAAGATGACACCTCTCCCCTCCAAAATTTTTTTAACACGATTTTGCTCCTGTTTATCATTGTTTAAATTTGTACTTCAAGTGTAAACTCTCTGTATGTTTAATTAACTCTGCTGCATTGATCATTGATAAACTTTATTGGGTAATGATTCTGCTGTCTCCACAGATCAGTTTTTAAGTGTAAGCGTTGGGATTTTTGTTTTTGAATTTTTTTTGGTAGCAAAGATCAAATTGTTTGATCTTTGCTGTAGCATTTATTGATATTTCCACTCATTGACACTTAGCTTGTGCCACTTCATAAGGAAAAGATTGAACAAATATTAGGCCTCTAAACTGTTTTCATATGTTGTCTCATTTAAGCTTCACAAGAGCCCTAAGAGGTAGTAGATTTTAATCATGACCTTACAGATGAGAAAATTTAAGTATCTTATCCAAAGTTCACAGCTAGTAAGCACTGAAATTCATATATAAATGTGTCTTAAACCCTTGTCCTTTCCAGTACCTTTTATTGCCTCTTATGTTAAAAAACTTATCAGGCTGCTGATTAATCCCCGTTCTCTTTTCCGGGTCGAAGTCAAGGTAACTCTGGGTGCGGACGGGAAGGGGAACTGAGAGGGCTGAGGAAAGGCAGGTGGGTTTAGCCAGTCCTGACTGTTATCAGGAACAATGGCTTCTTTCTCCAGCTAGACTATCAGTTCCCTGTGGGCAAAGATAATATTATATTCCTGAGGGAAATACAGTGTCTTGAAGTGGTGGATGCTCTGAAAGAATCTGTCATGGATGACAAATGAGAAATGCAGACTTTCCATGTACTTTTTAGTAGTTTAGCCTACTTTTTTTTTTCTTGCGGTACACGGGCCTCTCACTGTTGTGGCCTCTCCCGCCGTGGAGCACAGGCTCCAGATGCGCAGGCTCATGGGCCCAGCCACTCCGCAGCATGTGGGATCTTTCCGGACCCAGGGCACGAACCCGTGTCCCCTGCATTGGCAGGCGGACTCTCAACCACTGTGCCACCAGGGAAGCTCCTAGCCTACATTTTTGGTTGTAATTTATTAACACCTCTAACATAAATGTTGAGAAAGATAAAAGGGATGGACCTAGGCTTGAATCCTGTTACTAACAGGTGATCATAGACAACTTTTCTGAACCTTCGTTTCTATTTATATAAACATTGGATATTAGTACTTATGCCAAAGGGTTTTGAGAAGCTGAAATGAGATTAATTACATGAATGCATTTAGATGGCCAGTAAATTTTACTTTCCTTTCTTAAAATGATGGTAGCTTTTTGGATAGAATTGCCACTATGAGTATAACCACATGTCACAAACAAACAATGCACCTATGACAGTTCTTTATTTTCCTATTCTAGGTTTGGTGTTCAGGCCTCCAGCAACTTGGGAGTTGATATATATATATTTTTAAAGTATGGGGTTGGAGGGGAAAGCTTGAACAGTGATGTGAATACATAATTGGTGACAGTTTTTGTTTCAGTCCAATCAACAACTAAAATTATGAGCTCTTACAATACGCAATGTACTGTATTGGGATTTCTCCTGTATCCCTTATGGTTGGCACTTGAAATTCAGATCTGTGTATTATACCTGTGTGTTGTGTACACGTGTTTGAATGTCCTGGAACCTGGGGTTGCTATTCTCGGCTTGAATCTCTTCCCTCAAATCTAGGCAATGTGCTTTATAGCAGCGGTCCCCAACCTTTTTGGCACCAGGGACAGGTTTTGTGGAAAACAGTTTTTCCACGGATGGGGGCGGGGGGATGGTTCAGGGGGTGATGTGAGCAATGGGGAGCAGCAGATGAAGCTTTGCTCCCTAGCCTGCCGTTCACCTCCTGCTGTGCGCCCGGTTCCTAACAGGGTTGGGGGCCCCTGCTTTACAGGAAAGCTAGATTCTCAAGCACTTTGTAAGTTATTAGGTAGAAATGTTTAATTAATAAAAATAGTTAATGTCAATAGGCAGGAGAATTCCCAGTATGTATTCCTTGGCCAAAAGAAGGTTCAACTGGCTTTGGGCATCTCCCAAGTCTGTGTTAGAATTACTTAGAATTACTTCTCATAGGAGGACTCTTTACTGGATCTCTGGCTTAATTCCCTTGCTGGTGTATTCTGCCCTCAGGTCACCTTCTGTCTGCCTGTGAAATTACATCTCCATTTGCTAGTTTTCTCCATCCCAGGGGTTGTTGCAGGGCCCACAATTTTTCTAAATAAATGTGACTACTACTTAAATGAGAAAGGGCCCCTTGTCACAGTTGGAGGTGACACCTCCTCCTGTGACCCTGCTGGGTCATCAGCAGCTGTGACTTTTGCCAGGTATGTTAGTCAGTGCCATTTGGAATTTGGCTTTTCAAAAGTTGTGAGAGCTATGGAGCAATCTCCCTACATGATTTGAAATTTATAAATGGCACTGGGCCTGCTGTCATCTAGACAGCTAAGGCTGTGTTATGTACTTATACTGTAATTTAGAAGAACTTTTAGAAATTATTTATTTATTTATTTAAAAAATTATTTTTGGCTACATGGTATGCAGGATCTTAGTTCCCCACCAGTGATTGAACCCACGCCCCCGTGCATTGGAAGCATGGAGCCTTAACCACTGGACCGCCAGGAATGTCTCTGGAGGAACTTTTTAAAAAACTGTTTGTCTACTTAAATTATATAAAAATGTCCCTTAATATTCTTAAATTGAGGTACTTTCTTATATTACAAGGGAAGCCGTTTGAGTACCTCTGTGTCACTTAAAAAGTATTTCAGATTTTCCATTTGTTGGAATTCTCTTTTAGTGACTTTTTTTTGGTGATTCTTGTTTGGTCAGTGGAACGTAGCCAGGGAAGATTAGCTGAACTAATTGTAACGGGAGGGGTCTCATGAATACAGGGGTGAGAAGCATTCTGGGGCCTGGTTGTAGAGGTCAGGCCTAGGCCTGGTTGTTCTCAAATCCTAAGACTAAATTTAGCCTGTTGCTGATTATTTAGATGACTAGGATGTTTTCAGCCCAGGAAGGTTGTGGCATGGATTTGAGGCAGGACTAGAGGTGGCAAAGCAATGACTAAGGCACACTTCTCATTTTTTAAAGATGTAGCTTAGGATTCACTATGTTGCTAGAGAGACAGGGATTTAGTTAAATTCAGAGTCACAGTTATAAATGGAAAATTAAAAGAAATTCAAAGAGTTGAGCTGATGAAAACTTTGTTTTCCAACATGGATCTTGTAATCTCTTTGGTTAAATTGTCTTTGTTCTTCATAACTGGGTCTTCTAGTAAAATGGATGATTTTCATTTGTGAAAGCCCACTCAGGGAAAAAAGAAATTAGACATTAGAGAAATAAGAAATATTAATTGGTACACTTCTTGGAAGTGCCGTTTTAATATTCTGAAGATAAATTGAAAAATTAAAAGGAAATTGATGTTAATTTTGGACAGTAGGTGTTGTAATATCAGTTAACATTCACTTCACATTCTCTGTGTATTTATTTTTCTTCATAGAAAATTGTAACTTTATGAATTGTAGTGACTTTAATCAAAAGAATGGGATACTTAATTTGTGTGAGGAAAATTAGTTGGCCTAATAATGAAAATATTCTGGGTCAAAGAATAATATATTGTAATTTTCCAGTTTCCACCATGTTGAATTTGGTACTTTTTGTGGAAGTGCAGGTATTAGGAGTTCCCAAAAAGTCAGATATATCCATTACTGAAAAGTTAATATAAACAAATATTTAAAAGTTAAACTAACTCTGGATTATCTGTAAAAATAAATAATTAAGAGTTGACTCTATTAACTTTATGTAATATGATTCATCCTGATACCCAGAATTTATGCCGGTGGAGAAAATCGCAGCAATATTAGAATAAAATTGTGGGGGAGATCCTCTGAAGGTTTGGGATTTAGTGAATGTGGAAATATGATTCACTTACCACCCTTTTGATTGCTTGGGATCTCTTTAGAAGCTTGGTTTTCTAGACTGGTGTCCTTTTTACACAGCCTACAGTTTCTTTTCTAAACTGTCATGTTTTGAACTTGGTGTAATAGTGTTTGAATTGTGGACATTTTGGTCTTGGATAATTTGATGGATTGTCCCAGGCACAGTGACTATTAATTGAAACCATATGTCTTAGGTCTCTAAAATTGTACTGCCAGGCATGCATCTTCCTATTAATAACTTACTAAATTCTTTGCAAGTTGGCTTGCTAAGTTATTGAAAGAAAATTAAACTTTATGTGTGTTTTGGTTGGGTTTATGTGTGAGAAAGGGGATAGTACTCCATTTGAAAGTTGTTTTCCAGTTCTCTTAACTGGTAAGCAAGCATCTCCTTCAGTTTGTTGCAAAGTAATTGTCTAGGATTCAAATTCTGCCTCTGCCAACAGTCCCATTGTTTACTTTTCTCCATCATTGCCAAATGAAATCCGTTGTGCCCCCAAACCATTTTGACAATTAAGAATTGTTTTTGAGAGCCATGGAGAAATTGGCTATGTTGTCTTAGTTAACTTATATAAACAACAAAATGTTTTGTTTTCCAAACCATTGCTAGATATTTGTTAGTTTTTTTATGTAAATCAAGAAAGTTCCCTGTTTCTCTGTGATCTTTACTTGTATCTTTAAAAAAAAACCCCACTATTCGTTATATTCATGTACATGAAATAGTCATGTTATGCTTAGTCTACTTTTTAATTGTTAGACTATTCTAGGGGACACTCCTTTTAACAATAGTTCCACTTGCTCTTTGGCTGCAAAGGTAATTGAAGTTTGTGTTTTTCTCTGGTTGCTGCCCTGGCAAAGACTGATGTGATTTTTCATTTATGTTATAACCCTGACTAGAATTTTAAAGCTTCCAAAGAGTGTAGGAAAACCAAATAACACAGTTCTGCACTGTTGTGGGTTCATTTACGCCGATGGTAAAATGCTTAGGCCTGGTAATAAAATATTTATAGAGTACATAAAAGCTTTCTTCAATTTTTCATTGCCCAGAAAATAAACAATATAGAAGGAAAAGTTGAAGCGCACAAGAGAATGCTTATTCTGATATGTAGTTTTCACTTCACGCAGTAACTTCACTTGATAGACATATTTGGGTTTTTGCAGTTTTCATTCAGATTTGGTGGCATACAGCCTGGAGGTGGTAAACTACGTAATGCACCACTGTAACAGAGAAAGGGAGAACTTCCTCCAGGAAGAAGAGGCAGGGCGCCACGCAGCAGGGTTGGGATTCTTGCTTGGCTGCCACTGTGACCTTAGGCAAGTCAGCATCTCTAGGCTCTGTTTCATCTCCAAGATAAGGGAATTAGACTCACTGACCTTAAAGCCTTTCCAAGGTTAAAAATTTTATCTAAATGCACATGTATCAAATTACACGGCAGGCCTGTCAAATCAGTTTTTGGTCCTTGATGGTGATTTTATGTTGTAACCCTTTTCTCTCCTCTCAACAAATGGGAAATGGGTGTGATAGGCCCCTTACCATCCATTAAACTTGTTGCAGAGTGATATTATTTAACTAGTTGGCACATCTCTCCTGAATGTTCTGTTTTCCAGAAGTGATATTTTCTGTTTTTTTGGTTTTTGTTGTTTTTGTTTTAAGAGCTAGTCTGTTGTATGAGAGCAAGGTTAATTATTAATGAGAAGTCTGGTTTATGTATAAATTCTAACAGTTAAAAATATTTTTTAAGCAAGCAATGCATGATTAGCAAAAATCTTGATTATTAAGTAGCTCTGCATGTTCAGTGCTGGAACAGTTCTCAAAAGCCTGGTACCTTTTAATTTTTGTTAATCAAAAATCATTTATTAAGCATTCATATGGCTGTGACCCATGCAAGTGTTAGGATGTACATGGCTGAGTCATTTAAAAATCTATGTAAATGTAAACAGTCATACTATAGTTTATAAGCTAAAATAATATTGACTTTAATACTGAAAGATCATATAAAATTGTATAAGACCAACTAATTGATTTTTCTTTATGATTGAATGACACGAACTTTATTTTTCTGTGTTTTTCCTAAATGAAGCTAAATTTGAATATATAAATTGCCCAATTTTGTTTAATTTCTAAAGTTAGTGAAAACATTATGGTGACATTTATACATAGTAATAAAAATTGAAAGGAAATTTAGAGGTCATTTTGTCTAAACTGCCTACAAGTTTGGAATTTCTTTGACCACATCCATGATACTTGACTGTTAAATCAGCCTCTGCTTGAGAAGCCTTAGGTACTTCAGGTACTCAAGACACGGACCATACTTTTCTTAGCCCCATTTCTCCATGACTGGAAATCATAGCTCTTGAACACTTTCTCTTTGGCCTTACCGGGTACAACCTCCACTGGACAGGACTCTACCTTCTTTATACCCAGCACATTGCAGTATCATAATAGGCTCTTACTCATTAATTAATAGGCTTAACTCATTAATTAATAGGCTTAACTCATTAATTAATAAACATTACTTGAGTACTATGTTTCAAGCTCTGTTTTATGAATACATTGGGTATACAGTGGTGAACAAAATAGACACAATATATTCTTGGATATTGTTGGGTAAGATATACATTGAATAAATTTTAGAAAGTATGATGTCAAAGGGGAGGTTCAAGGATCTACCATATGAGCATATAATGGGCAACTGTGCTTAGTTTAGAAAGATTTCTAGGAAGAGATTACATTTAAATTGGACACACAAATAATATATTCCTGGCTGTTCAAACCACTAACATGAGAAGTTAAGTCTTGATCTCCAAATCAGGTGCCTGTACTGTGCCAGGTGTTGAGGTAGGTATAGGAAAAAAAGTTGAATAACACTATATGGCTTGTGCCCGTAAGGTGATACAGACAGACATCTCAGCAAAGAATTAAAGTTTTGGGGGTATTTGATATGTGTCTGATACAGCGCAGATTAAAACCTCCACATAGCCGAGTTGTGGTAGAAAGGAAGGCCTCTTTGAACGTTCAGAAGCCACCACCTAGAACACAAGGAATGCCACCTCCACAATAGTAGATGCTATTCAACTCACAGAGTTTGAGCTTTTGGGGGCTGAGGGATCAGGGAGTTTCCCGGGTGTTGGGATGATTCTCATGACTTTGGAATTTACAACTGGGCCTTTAATTTCTATTTTTCTCTCCTGTGTTTTGGAACAGTCTTATAATAGGATGGTTTTAATTTCATAGAGCAGAAAAATACCAACTCAGTTGGCTTAAAAAATGAGGGACTTACTTACATCACATGAATCTTGAAGTAGGATGTTCCAGGGTTGGTTGATTCCGTGCAAAGACTGCATCAGTCTTTTCTTCCTTCTCAAGTATATTTGTCTCGTTATTGGGTCAGCTTTCTTCAAAGTCACTAAATGGCAGAAGAAACTGAAGGTGAGGGGTGGACACGTACTCATTGTGGCCAGGGATGGAAAAGGTACTATTTTTTCTCAGGTGTCTCTTTTTTCAGCGAGGAACGCCTTTATCCAAAGGTCTTTGCAAACTATATCTTTGTTGCTCACTGGCCAGAATCATTTTACGTTTCACATTTAAACCAGTCCCTGGGAAGGCTTTAGACCAGTCTGGGCCTGGTGCCATTTCTGAAGGCCTTGGAGCAGAGAATAGGTGACCAGAATAGCAATGGGGTAGGAAGATGATTGATATGCATGGCTGATACAAACATGTTCAAATAAATGGAGTAGAGTCTATATCAGAGCTACTCAAGGCAATACTGGCTGCATTCAGTTATTTGAAATGCATATTCTCCTCACTCCAGACCCAGAGGCAGGATCTCTGGGAGCTTGCCCAGGAATCGTGTGTTTTAACAAGCCCTCCAGGTGATCTGCATGCATATTAAAGTTTTAGAAGTACTATTGAGACAGGAACTTGGAGCCTTTAGGCATTCTGCTTGAGCACTTTCTTTGGCTACTCAGAAAAGTACTTCAGCTTGGCTTTTAAGGTATGTCTGGCTAAGGAATTTGTATTTCTTTCCCATCAAATGAAAATCCCATCAAATGGAGAAGTGACATGATTAGAGTTGCAGTTTAAGGGAACAAATCCATTCTGCCTGGTACCACCAGATTAGAGTGACAGATGGGTAGACTAGTTAGAAAGCTGTTGTCATCATGACCAGGAGAGTGAAATTAAAGTAGCAGTAGTAGGAATGGAAAGCAATGAATGGAATGGTGGCAGTTCAGTTAGGAAGTTTGGTATTGGATTGGATGTAATGTGAGGGGAAAGGAGGGAAGAGCCAACTGTGACTGAGATTTCTAGGTCACCTCGGAGTGACTAGGGGAATGTTAATGCCATGGGGTGCCGGGGCGGGAGGGGTGGAGGCAGGGAGATGAATTTAGTTTAGATGATGAGTTTTGTTTTGGACATGATGAGCTTGAGGTACCCAGCTGGTTATCCAGGTGCAAAAGGTCTAGAAGGCAGTAGGGAATGTGAGCCTGGAGCTCAGGAAAAAAAGATCGGGATGTATTTGGGAGTTATCAGTAAGGAGATCGATAAGGAAATAATTGAGGGGGAAAATGGTCTGAGGACAGAATCTTAGGAAACCCAGGAAGTAGGAGAAGAAAGAAGGAGCCAGTTATGGAAACTGAGGCATGGTTAGAGAGGTAGGAGAAGATGTAAGATAATACTGGGTAGCTGAATCCAAAGAATAAGAGCTTTTCTAGAGGAATATTCGCAAACAACTGGTTTAAAGGACTGCAGTAAGAGCCCGGGAGAGGCTGTTTAGGTTTAATAAGTCATAAGTCTACTCAGCATATGTCCTCGGCTTTATTCATGGTTATTTTCAGTTGCCATTACGTTCTTAGAGTTTCGTACTTAT
The DNA here is from genome assembly GCF_963455315.2 of Globicephala melas. Taxonomy (NCBI): domain Eukaryota; kingdom Metazoa; phylum Chordata; class Mammalia; order Artiodactyla; family Delphinidae; genus Globicephala; species Globicephala melas. The sequence goes on along the minus strand of NC_083325.1, from coordinate 36,325,970 downwards.
TTGGCTCACAGGTCATTTCCTGGTTTAAGATTAAGTGAGCTTGCCAATTCTATGACTTTGGGTACCTTTCATTGTGGGTTTCCAAGGAAGGTTGGGACTAATCAGATCTAACGAGTGGTGGGAGGTGGCCTGGGAGGGAGGGCTCCTCACCTTCTTCGTTGCTCTAGGTGTTATCTCTGGCCTGCTCCTTGTGAAGCTAGCTTTCTGCTTTGGAATGTGAAGTTGTTTTGTTTGCCAATATCAGGATGTCAGGGAAGGGTATTATGTACGCTTCTTAGTTGCTGAAATGGATAAAATGAAATACCTGAATTAAGAAATGAAAACAATCACTTGCTAGTCTCCTACTTCTCAATTCTATTCCTTTCCTCCTCCTCTTCTCTTCCCCTCCCTCCTTTTTTGGCTCCAGTTGGATAGGGGAAAGTCGATGGTGTTGAAATCTTAGTTCTCGTAAACAGGAAAGAATTAGGAAATTGAGGTACGGGAAAAGTTTCGAAAGGCCTACTGCTTGTTCTATCCCCAATTTACTAAATTGTCATTAAGTCAACTAAGACAATTCTAGTAAACCCAGGTTCATGTGGTAGGGAGTTTCCCATCTGTTCCAACTGGGCATAAGAAGACATTCTGATAGACATGCTTTCAGAGGAGAGTGTTATTTGGGGATTTTGTGCCAAAGATTAAAAAGAGCCAGACTAGGAGGGAAAAAATGAGCAGGATATTTCTACCTCACTGTGGTGGAATTGGGCTCAGAATAAATCGGCTTTGCTTCCAGCATTAGCCTGCTCTGTGACTTTGGGTAGGTCATTTAACTTTTCACCCTCAGTTTCCTCATCTGTAAAATGTTGAGGGTAGATTAAATGCTCCATCTCGTGTCTAAAAATGTTTTGATTTATGATTGAGGTAATGAAATGTTTGATTCCTAAAACGCTCTGTCTAAAGTGGAGGGGGATCAATTCTCTATTGCTAGGAAGTAAGGTGGTACAAAACATCTTAGGAGGTTAGAAAGCTTGCATTATTCAGTGGATTCTTTAATTGACCTTCCATTAGAAACACAGCTGCCATTGCCAGAAGTGTAACCTGAGAATGTTAAGTCCAAGAAAGCTTCTGAGTTCTATACTTCTTTTCCTACCAGAAATTCCAGACCTTTCTTAAAAAATTCAGGATGGATAAAAGAGGTCACTGCAAAGGGAAATGGTTTCTAGCTCCATGCTTCCTAGTCTGTGCCAGCTGCTTAAGATTGAAAATTCTTTATTCCTTAAAAGCCCTTATTCTTTAATCACTTAAAATCAGAACTTCATAGTAGCACTTTGCCCAGGGGACGGGGAAGGAAACAGCAGTGGAATGAGGTGGAAGAGGTAATAGGCTTATAACGTTCTTTGTTGTAAAAGCTGTTAGGATTTGTAGAGGGGTAGAAGGAATACAAATTGTTCTTCATCTGCATTTGGTGCTATATCAAACCAATCAAAGTTAGGGATATTTGTCACAACTCGAGTTTTTTTTTTTTTTTTTTTTTTGGCTGCGTTGGGTCTTTGTTGCTGCGCGCGGGCTTTCTCTAGTTGCTGCGAGAGGGGGCTACTCTTTGTTGAGGTGCGCGGGCTTCTCATTGCGGTGGCTTCTCTTGTTGCACAGCACGGGCTCTAGCCGCGAGGGCTCAATAGTTGTGGCTCGCGGGCTCTAGAGCACAGGCTCAGTAGTTGTGGCTCACGGGCCTAGCTGCTCCGCGGCATCTGGGATCCTCCCGGACTGGGGCATGGACCCGTGTCCCCTGCATCGGCAGGCGGACTCTCAACCACTGCGCCAGCAGGGAAGCCCTAGAAGACTGTGTTTTGATTGTCACAAATTGTACTGTCTAAAAACATTCTTGAGGTGATTGTCTTAAAAAAAAAAAAAAAAAAAAAGTTCTCCGAAGACAAAATAGGAACAATTATTATAACAGAAAATAATTATGGTCGAAATGTCTGTGGTTCCTTGGGAATGCTGTGCTTTTTGTGTTTTCCATCATTAGTGCAGTTTAAGTGAATGTATATAGTTCAGAGGTCTTCGTATTTGCATTTTAAAATTAGGTAAATGACCTCAACTTTCAAGCTTGAATTCATTTTTAATTTTAATTTTATTTCATACAATGTGTAGACAGTTACCTGTTCTCTGCATTTATAAGTATAAACAATATAAGTCTGTTAATTCTGTAATTTTATAATTATGTAACTCTATCCTATCCTTAAAAAATTTAAAGTAAACCCTTTATGTGCAAAAAAAAGTTATGCTAACGTGTTCATCCATTATCATCATTTTTTACATATTATAATCAAATTGCTACTTACGAGTTGAAACATATCTTTATGTTGTTTATGGAACATACAGGTGTGTGTTTCTTATGATGTTTCTTAGCTCACAAAGAAGTTATTTATGAACTACAGTGTGGGTCATTTTGGTAGTTTTACTGGAGTCCATAAACTTAAGCCTTTAAGAAAAGCACATTTAGAAAACACTATTTTAGGATTAGGTTGTGTGCTTTCACCAAACTCCCTTGTATTTTTTTTAATTTTAATGTGTTGGAAATTGTGTATATACTTTTTATTTTGAAGAGCTATGATAAATAACTCATTTGTTAACATTTTTCGGTGTTTGGGAAAGGCTGTCTACATTAACTTACGTCAGGACTTACATATTTACTAATTTTTAATAGTAATTTACTAATTTCTGCTCTTAAAACTATCTTTAAAATATTGATTATGTTGCCTTTAATTCTGTCTATATGCTTCCTTCTGCCCAGATAACAAATGAAGGAATTTATGGTATGTGGGAGTGTTTTTAGGTATATTGAAATATGGTTTTGCTAAATTAACCAACATTTGTAGAACTAACTAGCTATCAAAAGAAATGTTTGAACATAAGCTTCAAAAATACATTTATAAAATAAGATTGAGTTAGGTATTGAGGATAAAGAGGGGGTGAACAATAATCCGATTGTTCCTTATTTTACAAGAAGTAGACAGGGTAATTTCTGTCTAGATAATGAAGTATGTAAAACAACCTTGTTGGCATTTTTCTCCTAAGGTACTTGGGCCTGGGATGTTTTCTTTTTCTGCGTTTTTCTTTGTTTGTTTTCATCTAAGGGGCATTTCTGTCACCTTTAGTGAGATCCATCTGTCATAGAGGTGCCCAGCTATGCCAGAAGTCCTGATAGTCTTGTGCAACACACATGAGCGTTGAAAAGTTTGGCTGAAATTAGGAACCAGAAACAGGGAGGCAGCCCTGTGCCCTTCTCCTTTTAAAATGAAAATTTTGATGCCAGGAAAGTAGAGGCACTTTGGAATAGCCAGTATCTCTCAAGAGGTTCTTCTTTAGGGAGGAATATGAACTAGAGTGGCTCCCCTTCTAAAATGGAAAGGATTCCTTAAATTTTTCATCTGTCCTGGAGGAGGAAGGAGTCAATTTGGCTTCAGTTGCCAAACCCTTCAGTTCTCTTATGAGGCAGCAGTTCCATAAGGACAGGTTCTATAAAATATGCCCTTATTAATGTTATTCCAGGCGTTCTCATTTTTTTCCAGCTTTGACAGCTAGGACGGAAAAACATCAGCGGAGATGGAACTATATGCTCAAATGAAGATTAATCATTTTACTTCCACCTGCTTCATCTCCCCCAAAGTGTTTAGTATTTTAGATACACCTGTAAAGCATATAGATGTACCAAACAGTCAAATTTGAGTGCATATGATTATTGAGTCATAACTAGTTGACAATGCTAAAATCCTCCTGGAGATTGATGGGACCAGAAGATTGAGCCCTTTTCATTTGCTGGCACACCAGAAATAAATTGGTTGTGGTTTACCAGCTGTTTGAATGGCTGTCTGAGTTCTCAGTCTGTGGTTTTTATATTTTTGTTTTAAGATCTCAGCAAAGCAATGTCTCAAGATGGCGCTTCTCAGTTCCAAGAAGTCATTCGACAAGAACTAGAATTATCTGTGAAGAAGGAACTAGAAAAGATACTCACCACAGCACCATCACATGAGTTTGAAGTAAGGACCCTACACTGTTTTTGCTTTCATCCATCTACATACTGAGTTGCTATTGCTGCTACTGATCATCTAGCCTGAAATAAGCACAAGATGTAGTGATATATTTAAAAAATTAGGATTGCTCAATAATTAAGGATTTTCAATATTTGCCCATTATAAAACCATTGTCTTTTTTATTTTTTAAATTCTGGTAAGTTTCTAAAGTTTGAAAGAATCAGAACAAAATTACAATTTATGTGATCTGTGTTTTGGTATCATTGGATGGAAAAATGGATACCAGTGTTCAGTTAAAATTGTGAGAAGTTAATTGATCAACCTTATATCCTGCATGCCTTTTCCAAAGAGCCAGTTCTAACAGAACTATGCTACTCTGACAGCTATAATAGAGGTTTCCCAGAATAGGCAGGTGTTTACTTTTCTACTTATAAATCAATAGATTATCCTTTTCATTTTCAAATTTCAATTTATACTTAATGTTTTGAGGTTAGCTGATTTTTGTTCCTTCTTGTTCTTTTGGTGAAGATTAATTGTCACTTAAAAGAAGTAGAGAAATACATTGGTGAGTAAATGTAGAGAACCAGTTGGAATTCCCACAGGCCAAATGGTGTTCAGATTACATGATACAGGTGGGAGATGGCGAGTTTACTTGTATTCCTTTAAGTGTGGTTCCTATTAGCTTTTTTTCCTCTTTAGTTTTAAATTGGGGTGTAAAAAAGTCTCTGCTGTACTCCATGTTTTAAACGTATAAGAATTTCACTGAAAGGTATTTTAAATGTACAATATATGTCTGTTTTTATTAAATATTAAGCATTCTGCTAGTTATAACAACGACTTCTATTCTCATAGCACACTAAAAAAGACCTTGATGGATTTCGGAAGCTATTTCATAGATTTTTGCAAGAAAAGGGACCTTCTGTGGATTGGGGAAAAATCCAGAAACCTCCAGAAGATTCGGTAAGTTTTGGATAAAATGTAGGAAAATTTAAGGTAATTTCAGACACTGGTTTAACTTTTGGGGGTGGGATACTATAGGGTACCTGTAGGAACCATCAATTCAGACATTGAAACTACAGAGATAGCCTGCTACTACTTTCCTTTCTTTTAGACCCATCTATCCAGTCCTGCAGAGCACTTATGAAAGTCTAATCTCCCTATAACACTACCTCATAACTTAACATCCTTGAATATGAGGCAGTTCTTTTGTTTAAACACATGGTAAGAGCTTCATTATGTTTTCTTCCATCTCCAAACCATCTGATTTCTCATTGCCTATAGGGTCATGTACAGTCACTGTCAGGTACTTAAAGCTCTCCCTATGCTTTCAACCCATCTTTCTAGCTGTATTTCCCTTGCCTGCCTTTCTTGAACCAACCCAGCATTCCCTTCACACACATAGTATTTCCCTGCTTCTAGACTTCTGTGTATGTTGTTTCCTTGGAATGCTATGGGCTCTTCACCTATCAAAATCCTGCTCATTCTTTGAGGCTCAGTCTAAATGCCTCCACCTCTGTTGTCAGCTCCTAGCAGAAAGCTGCACTGAAGAGGTGTAATGCGGTAGTATCGGAGGTTCAAATCCTAGCTCTAATGCTTTTGAGCTTTGTGTAAAATGAGAATGATACCAAGTGCTTTCTGTACTTCACAGGGTTGTTATGAGACTCTCTTAAGAAACATATGGAAACATGTTAAACCATGAAACATTTTGCAGATGTTCGTGGTTATTTCTATCATGCTGAGGTAGTAAGCCAGCCTAATTAGTAGCAGTTGTTTGTATGCATGTGTTGTCTTCTTACTAGTCTTTGAGGCTAGGAGACCATGTATCCTGAGTTGAATTATTGATCTAAATTAAGTGATTGTTTCAGGGACAGGTTTGGTTAACACAGTGACCTTTCTTTCCTTTCCTGTCAGCAGTTTTGACCACTGCTGCTTGTGGCATTTTTCACTGAAGGTAGAAAAGACTTGATGGAGTGGAATAATTGCATGTAGATAGTTTATCTCTTATGTATCTGTAATCTTAAATAATCTAATATTGGTTTAAAAACAGGGCTGTTTTAAGCAGGAGTTTGGCAAACTACTGTCTGAGGGCTGCACCACTGCTTGTGTTTTGTAAAGTTTTATTGGGACATAACTGCATGCATTCATTTGTATACCATATCTGGTGGCTTAAGCTAGTGGAGTCCCTCATATTTCTTCTAATGAGAAAATCTTAAATGTAGTTCCTGGTGAAGAGTACTTTTTTTCCTATATGTCAAAATTGTCTTTCAGTTATAAAACTTAAAAATTATAAATTACATGTTCATGGTAAAAAAAGAAAACAAAGCAAAAAAAAAAAAATCCCACCTAAGCATTCACCTTGAGGACTCTCATTTTTGATGTTGAAGTTAAAATTCCTCTTGTCTGTAGTGCTTGCCAATTACAGTGTGCATATATATATATTTTTTTTTCTTTAGGGTCTTCTATTTTAGTCTTTGATTTCCTTCGCTCTAGTGATGTACTGTGATTTATTTTTCTGCTTTTAAGTGGTAGAATTAATGATATTTTCTCCTGAAAAATTATTTAGAGCAATCTTCTGGATAGGTATATAATTTTAAAAAGGAACTAGTTGTAAATTCAGTCAGATTAAAAAAAGAATGTTTGGGAGTAGGCCTAAAATTATAATAAAAAATTTATACATTATGTATTTTCCCACTTTAAATACTTAATATTTTTGCTAGGAATTTACTCTTAGTTGAAATGACTTTACTTTTCTGATTAATGACAGACCTGGGGATAAAGGTTTTCTTCTTAATTCTTGCAGACTTGGGAATTTTTTTTCTCGTTACACAAACTTAACCTTTTGATGATAGAGCCTACCTTGAAGGAAGGCACAAAAATTGATTACTTTCAGTATATTTTATGATTCAGGATTCTGCTTTCACAATGGAGAAATCTGCCTTTGTGTATTTTGAGAGAAGATTATGATACATAGTAGGGTTTCTTGGCATGGGGATTGGAGTCAGGGGGAGGAAGCAAGTAGAGGGATCAGAACCACCTAGGGGTTTTTCCAGTTCAGCGCCACCATTCCAAACAAGGTCTTGACAAATCCTTTCAGGAGGCTGTGCCCCTGCAGTGAGCTGTAGTTACTGATAGGAATGCTGAATTGATATAGAAAAATAAAAAGAAAGAAATATAGAATTCTGGATGTAATATGATTTTATGAAGTCTTTTCTCTTTCTGTTTATAAAAATGTAAGTCTCCATTAAAAATATGTCTTTGGGGGCTTCCCTGGTGGCACAGTGGTTGAGAGTCCGCCTGCCGATGCAGGGGACACGGGTTCGTGCCCCGGTCTGGGAAGATCCTACATGCCGCGGAGCGGCTGGGCCCGTGAGCCATGGCCGCTGAGCCTGCGCGTCCGGAGCCTGTGCTCCGCAACGCGAGAGGCTACAACAGTGAGAGGCCCGCGTACCGCAAAAAAAAAAAAAAAATATATATATATATATATATGTCTTTATTTTAAAGCCTAGGTTGTGAGCATCTTTTAAAAAATGTTCTTATAATCCCATGTGCCCTTAATGTTGAGGGTTTTGAAATGCAGAGGGAAAAAATAAGTTTGCTCTTTTAACTATGTTATGAGCTTCTTGAGGGCACAAATGTGTCTTACATACTCTGTTAACTATTAGCTTTGGCAAGTAGTTCTGAGAATACAAATTATAGGTTAATATTCATTCACCTTGCTTCCCCTACACTCCTCCGGCTCCCTCCCTCTCCTCCCCACTCCCAGGCTTTTTACTCTCTGGTCATAGAGGTTATATAGAGGTTAGTTTTCCTTTCAAAACACATTATTTAGTGAACATAGGTTCTTTTTTTTTTTTTTTAAGCATTTTAAAAAATTTATTTGTTTTTGGCTGTGTTGGGTCTTCGTTGCTGCGTGCGGGATTTCTCTAGTTGTAGCAACCGGGGGCTACTGTTCGTTGCGGTGCGCGGGCTTGTCATTGCGGTGGCTTTTCTTGTTGCGGAGCACGGGCTCTACGCGCGCGGGCTTCAGTAGTTGTGGCACGAGGCTCAGTAGTTGTGGCTCGAGGGCTCTAGAGCACAGGCTCATTAGTTGTGGCACATGGGCTTAGTTGCTCTGCAGCATGTGCGATCTTCCCAGACGAAGGCTCGAACCCGTGTCCCCTGTGTTGGCAGGCAGATTCTTAACCACTGTGCCACCAGGGAAGCCTGAACATAGGTTTTTATTTTTTAAATGCAGGTGATACTGTACCCTCTTAACTAAAAAGAAATTATTGTCAGAGAATAGCCATTTAGAGTGACATTTCTCATGTCATCCTTGCATATAAACATTGTTATGACAGAGGATCTATATTTTTGTGTAGGAGTTGGCCACCTTGTTTTGTAAATAAAGTTTTCAGAACACAACCACACTTACTCATTTACATATTGTCTATAGCTGTTACAATGCTGTGATACTACAATGGCAGAGTTGAATAGTTGTGATGAAGACTATACGGCTTACAAAACCCGAAATACTTCCTTTCTGGACCTTTATGGAAAAAGTTTGTTGACCCCATTTTAGTGTATTTATTTTTAGAAGATCTTCAGTAGTTTACTTCTTTGGTTCCCAGAAAACTGACCTCAAATGCCTTTTTCAATTCAGATGATTACATTTTAGGTAAAACTATTTTTTTGTAAATACTAGATTGGAGGATATACTTATAGAGAGACATTGAAATTTTATGTTGTCAAGTTTTACTTACTCATTCTTGCCTACTGTGTTGAATACTTCATTTTAGCTCTGTCAGTGAGCACATATATATATATATTTTTTTTTATATATTTTTTATTGAGGTATAACTAACATACAACATTTTATTACTTTCAGATGTACAACATAGTGATTTAATTTAACATTTGTATGCATTGCTAAATGATCACCACTGTAAGTCTAGTTACCATCTGTCACCATACAGAGTTAATACAATGTTATTGACTGTACTCTCCATGTTTTACTTTACATCCCCATGACTTATTTATTTTATAACTGAAAGTTTGTGCTTCTGGATCCCCATCACACATTTCACTTCCTCCTCCCCTTTGGCAACCACCAGTCTGTTCTCTGACATACGTGTTTTGTTTTTGAAAAGCCTATTGAGCCCATATTTTATTGAATTATGCTTAGAAGAAGAACGCAATTTATGGAGTTATGCCATGGATAATGCTTTGCCCCCATTTTGTGAGTGTTAATCTTGATTATTACATTCATTTAGTTATCTTGATATTTAGCTACTTAAGGAAAGTTTTTAAAAAAATAAGGTTAATGTTTTTGACTAGCAAGGAGGGACCAGTCAGCATGTACAGCTTCATTGGACCATTTAATTGCTTTCTAGAGAGGCCGTAAGAGTGTCTTGTTCCTCGCCAAGCTTAATGTTTGAGCTTAAGTGTTGAGGATGGAGAGGGATGGGAAATAGATAAAAGATATGGGAAGATACAGAGCCTACTCAAGAAGGTATTGGGACTGACGGGCTCTTTTGAGCCCTAACTTAAAACCTGTTATCACCTGGCTGGCCATGACCTCTGATGACAATAAAGTACATTATCATTTATATGAAAATTATATGAAAAATATTCTCTAAATTTTTCATTTAGATAGGAACACAAAGTCCCTGGTTGATTTATGATTGTCATTCTTGTTTTATAGTCCTCAAAAGGGTGAGGGTGTATTTGTGAATGGGGAGGAGTTATATAGGGTCAACTCTTTTGTTTGTTTGATTGAGATAGAGAATTGGCATGAAAAATATCGTATCAATGTGGTATTTAGCTTCAACAGATTTTTTTGTTTTGTTCCACAAAATAACTGAGAACTTTTCTTACTCTTAGTCTTATCAGTACAAAAACATTAAAGCGTGTTTAAATATAATAATAAAGCATTCTGAGAAAGTTACAGTATACGTGTACAGAGGAAAAATACAGATTTTTTTAATTTGTCTTTTGGAAGGTGAATTATAATATATTGTGCAGCTAATGTTTGCACATCTTTTTTGAAAGACTTACTGGAGGCAATTTGGCCAAGGATCTGCTGTGATATGACACAGGATGGTTTGCTTTGAGCATGATGAAGATTTCCCAACTGTAGTCAGCAGCTAATGGCAAAGCCATTAGGGACTTGTTTTGCGTGTGTGTAGAGATAACATTAGATCCTGTAAAGAAGATGTGGTACATATATACAATGGAATATTACTCAGCCATAAAAGGAATGAAATTGGGTCATTTGTAGAGGTATGGATGGACCTAGAGACTGTCATACAGAGTGAAGTAAGTCAGAAAGAGAAAAACAAATATCGTATATTAACACATATATGTGGAATCTAGAAAAATGGTACAGATGAACTGGTTTGCAAGGCAGAAATAGAGACACAGATGTAGAGAACAAACATGTGGACACCAAGGGGGGAAAGCAGGGTGGGGGGTGATGGTGGTGGTGGGATGAATTGGGAGATTGGGATTGACATATATACACTAATATGTATAAAATGGATAACTAATAAGAACCTACTGTATAAAAAAAAATTTTTTTTAATTAAAAAAAAAAGATAACATTAGATCCTGAATGTAAAAGTATTCCACAAAAAGGAAATAGGTAGTAGCATTTAAGGAAATGGCCCTGGGGACATGGGTGGATACCAGAGAGCCTCATCTTTTCCTTGAAGTAAAATTTTAAAATGGTAATATGTAGAATTACTAATCTAATCAAAAATACTAATACTAATTTGACAAATATTGCTAAAACTCATTCCCTGCCTTTTGATTCCATGATGAATTGAACAGTCTTTAATTTTCTCCAGGACTACCTTCCTTCACATGCCTTTATATACAGGAAACTTATTTCAGGAAGGGGATGTGACTAAGGGGGCTGACCACAGGCCTATGAGTCTTACTTCTGTTCTGGTTACTTATTTATTATTTCACTTTAGAAATAGTAAATATATGGCCACTTTAACATCAATCCCATGGTTGACTCTGAGAGACTCTAGGTAATAGTGTTAGACCAGGGTCTCTAACCACACCCCCTGTGTCTAGAGTTGGGGATGGTCCAATCCCACAGAATCGAGTTCCTTGGGAAAATTATAGCATGGATATAGGTAGTAGTACCACTCCTCTGAACATTACCATTCCCCCCTCCTCAACCCCCACCATATAGAGAATCTTTTTGGACCTTGGCCCATGTGTTGCAAGGCCTAATATAGATCAATTTATTATTATACTCTCCAAGTGTATATTTTATGTAGGCATTTTGTGTCTTATAATCAGATAAGAACAATACATCTGTGAAGTTCTCCTATCCCACATCTTCATCTGTGGTACAACTGTGAGGGAATTTCCATTATTTTTATTTACTACAGGACAACCCTGAACCTGCAAGATTGGCACTGGAAGAATTAAAAAAAAAAAAAAAGAGTGGGTGGCCCATACCTACCTATAATCCTTTCTGCCCTGTAATTCCTTGGGGACATTTTACTAATTCCTTTTCCTTATTCTAGATCAGATGTGGACAACTGACCCTCTGCTCATCCCATTGTATAGCCAAGAGGAAACTGGAATAAGTTTACACTAGGCATCTGAACCAGGAAGTCTCTGCAGGGATTGTAGGCCCTAGGTACATTTTTTGAACTTATAGGTAAAACTGTATAAATGTACATTTTCTCAGAGTGGACAGAAGTACTTTTTTAGAATATCATTCAAGAAACTTTTATTGGGTGCTTCCTCTCTGTCAGGAACTAGCTGCATTCTGGGACTACAAAATAATAAGTCTTGGCCCTTCTTCAGCATTTTGGCCTTGAGTTTTAGAGGAAATGGATCCAGAAACAGCTACCTATGGAATAGTGTGAGGAGCAATCCATAGGGTGCTATGGAAGCATCTAACTGGCATGGGGGCTCTGGAAAGACTTCTTGGCATTAAGGTAGACTCTTGGGGTAACCTTGAGGCAAGACTTCTCTGAGGATGGGAGGAAAATCAAAGAGAAAAAAGCTTTGAACATAATAGGAGTCTAGAAATAAAGAGGTTTATAGCATTTAGCTTGTTCTCTGGTTGTAGAGCATATGGTAGATGTGTCTGCTTCTCTATGTCTAGAGCCAGAAGAAAGGCCCTGAGAGAGCCAGGTGCTGAGTCTCTTTGCCTGACATTGCAGCTCCTGTTGCTGGCTGAAAACCTCAGCCAGTGGGTTACACGGGAAAAATGTCAGAAACTACAGTTTCCATTTAAGAGAGACACTAACGGTGGAAGATGGGAACAGAATTTAAAAACCATGCTTCATTATATACCTCAAACAGTTTGCTTAGATTCTTCAACATTGTAAAACATCAACCCAAATAGTTAAAAGATGCTATTCTTAAAAGCAAAAATGAACAAATGGGACCTAGTTAAACTTAAGAGCTTTTGCACAGCAAAGGAAACCATCAACAAAACAAAAAGACAACCTACAGAATGGGAGAAAATAGTTGCAAACAGTGTGACCGACAAGGGATTAATCTCCAAAATATACAAACAGCTCATATGGCTCTATATAAAAAAAAAACAAACGACCCAGTCAAAAAATGAGCAGAAGACCTAAAGAGACGTTTCTCCAAGGAAGACATACAGATAACCAACAGGCACATGAAAAGATGCTCAACATTGCTAATTATTAGAGAAATGTAAATCAAAACTACATTGAGATATAACCTCACTCTGGTCAGAATGACCATCATCAAAAAATCTACAAATAATTAATGCTGGAGAGGGTGTAAAGAAAGGGAACCGTCCTACACTGTTGGTGGGAATGTAATTTGGTGCAGCTGCTATGGAAAACAGCATGGAGTTTCCTTAAAAAACTAAAAATAGAGTTACCATATGATCCAGCAGTCCCATTCCTGGACATATATCCAGAGAAAACTATAATTTGAAAAGACAACATGCACCCCAATGTTCATAGCAGCACTATTCATAATAGCCAAGACATGGGAACAGCCTAAGTGTCCATCGACAGAGGAATGGATAAAGAAGATGTGGTGTACACACACACACACACACACACACACACACACACACACAGAGGAATATTACTCAGCCATAAAAACGAATGAAATAATGCCATTTGCAGCAACATGAATGGACCTAGAGATTATCATACTAAGTGAAGTAAGTCAGACAGAGAAAGGCACATATCATATGATATCACTTATATGTGGGATCTAAAAAAATACAAAGGCACTTATTTACAAAACAGAAATAGATTCACAGACATAGAAAACAAACATGGTTACCAAAGGGGAAAAGATGGGAGAGAGGGATAAATTAGGAGTTTGGGATTAACAGATACACACTACTATATGTAAAATAGGTAAAAACAAAGTCCTGCTGTAATATCTCAGGGAACTATATTCAGTACCTTATAATAACCTTTAATGGAAAAGAAACTGAAAAAGTGCATGCGTATATGTGTGTGTGTGTGTGTGTGTGTACATGTGATTGAATCACTTTGCTGTACACCTGAAACCAACACAACATTGTAAATCAACTACAATTAAATAAGTTCAAGGTAAAAAAAAGATGCTTATTCTTGTTTTTGTTTCTTCACTTGTGATAAACTTTATAAGGTTAATCAGCATTTTAGCTGTTAATAGCTTTTTTTTAATGTTAGGTTGATTAAGTTATAATTTACATACAGTAAAATTTATTCTTTTTAGTGTAAGTTTTCTGAGTTCAGAAACGCATACAGCTGTGTAACTACCATCATAATCAAGATATAGAACTTTTCCATTATCCCCAACAGTTTCCTTGTGCAGCTGTAGGGCTTGATTCCCACTTTACTTCTTTCCTTAAACACACAAGCTAAGCAAATATGTATCTTTCTAAAGTATTGCCTTTTCCTTCATTCAGAGTTCTCCAAAGAAGAGGTCAGTCTAGCCTCTACCCTCAGTTTTTTTTTTTTTAAACATCTTTATTGGAGTATAATTGCTTTACAATGTTGTGTTAGTTTCTGCTGTATATTAAAGTGAATCAGCTATATGTATACATATATCCCCATATCTCCTCCTCAATTTTATATCTGGCCTTTCTTTTAGCCTTTGTTTTCCTCCACCTGCTCCTTTTTTTTTTTTTTTTTCGGTACGCGGGTCTCTCACTGTTGTGGCCTCTCCCGTTGCGGAGCACAGGCTCCGGACGCGCAGGCTCAGCGGCCATGGCTCACGGGCCCAGCCGCTCCGCGGCATGTGGGATCTTCCCGGACCGGGGCATGAACCCGTGTCTCCTGCATCGGCAGGCGGACTCTCAACCACTGCGCCACCAGGGAAGCTCCCTCCACCTGCTCTTTAATCTTCCGTAAAACTTTTTTTTAATAGCCTCTGGCCTTTCCCCCCTGCCCCACCTTCATTTCTCCAGGGCTGCTCCAACAGTGTGAATTATATAATTAAACTAACAATGTACACTGCTTTAATCACTTTAACCACACTGCTATTTAGTATCTTAGAGTTTAAAGCTAGTATGCAGCATAAATAGGATTTGATGTTAGAGGCTTCAGTGTTATTTTTTAGGAAATTTAGGATTGTCACAGTTATTTTGAAGCATCTTTTGTCCACAGTTAGACTAACAGGAGGGTTGACTTATAGGGGAAATTTACGGTGATTTTAGTGAAGAGCTAGTCCTAGTCACATAAGCAGATTGGCTTTTGGACTTCCTATCTCTTCTGTTAGAATTCCTTTCCAACTCTGGTCATCACCCTTTGTCCTTTCTAATCCATACTGAAGTGGAATGTTCTTTGAAAACTACCACCCTAGCTGATAAGGATATGGGCCAAATGTCTCACAAGGTTGACTAATTTTATGATTTTAGCTCACTTCTATAAAGGGGTGATGAACATGTACCTGTTTGTAGTATTTGAATTTTTTTTTTTTTTACCATTTGTATATATTACTTTTGACTTTAACAGTTAAAAAAAATATCGAAAAGTCATTGAACTTCCTGGAGTGTGTATAAAAAAATTCTCAATTATTGTAAGGGTTAGGGAGCAGTTGGCACGTCTCTTCAGTTACCACCTACTTTGTAGGATCATTTGCCATCTGTAATCACTCTGTTTCTTGTTTTTGTCATTTAGGTTTTCTGTCAGTTCTTTTACTGTCTTCTCTAGTTTATCAGGTTTAAAGTATACAGTTGTAATAAGACTATTATGATTTTAAATCTCTTCAGCAATTTGGAAGTTGCTACAATTTTTTTCTTAATTTATTTATTTTATTATTATTTTTTGGCTGCATTTGGTCTTAGTTGCAGATCTTTGTTGAGGCATGCCGGCTCTTCGTTGCGGTGCGTGGGCTTCTCTCTCGTTGTGGCGTGCCGGTTTTCTCTCTCTAGTTGTGATGCGCAGGCTCCAGAGCGCGTGGGCTCCAGGGCTTCTGGGCTCTGTAGTTTGTGGCACACGGGCTCTCTCCTTGAGGTGCACAAGCTCAGTAGTTGCGGCTCAAAGGCTTAGTTGCCCCACGGCATGTGGAATCTTAGTTCCCTGACCAGGGATCGAACCCGCGTACACTGCATTGGAAGGCAGATTCTTTACCACTGGACCACCAAGGAAGTCCTGGAAGTGCTACAAGTTTTAATTGGGAGGGCAGTAAGTATGGGACCTTGAGAGGCAAAAATATTAAGGGTAAGAAACAAAATGCTATAGGTAGGTAAACACATGAGAATTGAATAAGTTAACAATTTACAATATGTGTTTAAATAAGCTTTTAATTTTAGAATAGTTCGATTTTTAGAAAAGTTGCAGAGATTCACTGTGTTTTTAACTAGAAACATTATCAAGCTATCTAAACTGATTTTTGTTACACGTATTCATTTTTAAACTTCCTGCTGAGTCAAAGGAAGCACAAAATAATTGCTAAAAATGCTTATGGAATGTTTCTTCCATGCTCAGAAAAAAAAAAGATAGCTGAGAAGAAACAGAGAAATGCCAGAGGGGTACCTATAACTAGACTAAATGTGGAAAAAGGCGGAAGTAAGCCATTAAACAAAGATTTCTTTTTATAGAAAGGCTTGTGAAAGACAAGTGTTTTCATTGTATATAGTCCTAAAGCCCTTGGGAGATTGGAAAGTTTTCTATTATTTCAAAAGAGCATGAAACAAACACTATTCCAAAATTTTTTGTTTTTTAATGAAGCAAAGCATTAAGGATTTTTCATTTAAAAATTTCATAAAAACCTGGGTATGGGGCTTCCTTGGTGGCGCATTGGTTGAGAGTCCACCTGCCGATGCAGGGGACGCGGGTTCGTGCCCCGGTCTGGGAGGATCCCACATGCCGCGGAGCGGCTGAGCCCGTGAGCCATGGCCACTGAGCCTGCGCGTCTGGAGCCTGTGCTCCGCAACGGGAGAGCCCGCAGTGGTGAGAGGCCTGCGTACCGCAAAAAAAAAAAAACAAAAAAAACCACCTGTGTATGTGCAGCTCTGTATTCTGTAGTTAATGCTTATTTTCAATGTTGGGGTGCTTATGTCAGATGTACTGAATCCTTTGTGTTTGTTATCTCATTTAATATTCACAACAGACCTGGAAGATAGGTGCTATTATTATGCTCATTTTAAAAAGAGGAAGCTGAAGTTCAGTTAGTAAGTCATCTAAAAGGAAGAGCCCTGGTATGAACCAGGTGGCAGGCTCCAAAGACCTGTTTCTTTCATATCCTTTAGTAACAATAATGGAGCTCTTCAAGGAGTACAGCCCTATTTTCATCTCTAGTGCACAGAATGGGGCCTACTTTATGTGCTTATCAGCAACAGTAGTAAGAGCAATAACAGCAGACATTTATTCTGCGCTGATGTGCCAAGCATGTTCTCAGCTTTCACATGCATTTCCTTACATGATCCTTAGATGAGTGTAGGAGCTCGCTGTTTTCTCTGTTTCACAATTGAAAGCTCTGAGACTGAGTGGTTTACTTAACTATTAAGTAAGTGGCAGAACCAGAATTTAGGCCCAGATCTGCCTGAGACCAGGCTCTTAACCACTCTGGTATGTTATAGAGCAATCACCAGTTGCCATCCATGTTTGAAAGGAACTTGAAAGTCCTTAAAGCGTGGCTTTTCCATCATTTCTCCACCTTTCTTTGAGTAGAACTGTTGAGTAGGCTCCACTCCTTCCCATAGAGCTTCAGATATTCTTACTTGACTTTGAAGTTCTAACAGCAGCACATTTAACAAATATTTATTAAATGGGTACTGTGGGGTAAGCATTTATCTAGGCATCAGAATACAAGTGAACAAGACAGACAAGGGCCTGACACTCAGTGGAGCTTCATTCTGATAGAAGAGAGAAAACATAAATGTGTAAAGAAATAAGATTATTTTAAAAGACTCATTTCCCATCGCTGCTGTGCTGGCCCAGGTTTACCTCAGCAGTCACATCTCTCTCCCTGGCTGAAGACAAGGGTCTCCTTTCCTCATTACTTTTACTCTACAAATTTATCAAATATCCACTATTTTAATTATTGGGAATGCAAAAATAAAGACAATCACTGCTCTTAAACACCTTACAACTTTGTGCAATGCTTCCCAACCTTTCCCATGTAATAACATACACAGAAAATGAATGGGGTAAATACAAGAGGCTGTTTAAAGCTGGGAGGAGGGCTTTGGCCGCCTCAGGGTCTGTGTAGCTGCCTAGAGGGCTAAAGGAATAAACAACACAAGCATGCAATAGCAAACCAATTTTGAATTTTTGGTTTAGTGGGGAGATGTTTACACAAAGTTACATTTATAGTACAATGGGATAATAGCTATGAAGGTAGTTTCAGAGACAGTTCACTAACGCACTTCCATCCTAGAGCGATTAACTGGTGTTCTCCGTTTTCTTTGAATGCTTGGGTCTACTCTTAATCATCCTAAGTTCTTCTCTTACTAAGTGGAGTGGTTTGTTCACCAAAACTTAATAGTGTTTGTTCCCAAACCTGTTCATACTAGTTATAGTTTTGTAATGACATAATGAAATTAAATTTTATGAATGAAATGGGCTTAAAAAATTTATTTCCATGAAAATTGAGTTGAATCCTTTGAGAAAGTTGGATAAAGATGAGTAGCCAAAAAGAAAAAAAGTATTGTTAAATTAGGTGAGGGCGAGATAAGTATGAATCTTCAGCACAAGATCTTGGTCCACTTTGAAGAAACGAAACTGGAAAATCACAGATGGTATCTTATTGGTGTGGTTTACATAAGTTGACAGAACTCTGGTCAGCAGATCCATACCATACCAAAAGAAAAGACCTCTGTGAACGATTGTACAAAAGTTGAAATATTTTATGTATCTAAAACTTTTTCATTGTTCTGTGTTTGAACTTGTTTTTTAAATCTACTGTCTACCTATCTAGAACGTTTTAGATAAGTGGGTTTCTGGTACACGTAGCAAGTATAGCAGGAAAGAGCAGTTGGGGAGTTGGAAAGTCCTAAGCAAGTTAGGGATGAAGAGGTGACATTAGAACTGAGTCTACACAAGGTAAGTAGGGACCGTGTCTGCAGTTCATTGTCGATTTGGAGGGATGCATTTGGCTGAACTAAGAAGATGCTGGAAAATATAGGAGATGAGAGGTTATATAGTAGGCTTTATATAGCAGGCTAGTTGGAATGTGTTTTTAGGAGGTAAGTGGAGGAGTGGCTCTCTCACTCTGAGTTACATAGGAAATTACGATTTGTTTGTTTTGTTTGTTTGTTTTTGCGGTATGTGGGCCTCCCACTGCTGTGGCCTCTCCCGCTGCGGAGCACAGGCTCCAGACGCGCAGGCTCAGCGGCCATGGCTCACGGGCCCAGCTGCTCCGCGGCATGTTGGATCTTCCCGGACCGGGGCACGAACTCGTGTCCCCTGCATCGGCAGGCGGACTCTCAACCACTGCGCCACCAGGGTAGCCCGGAAATTCCGATTTCTTATAGTTCTTGGTTCCCACTGAAGAAATGGCTACTTTTAATTTTTCCTGTTTTGTTTTTCTTTTTTCAACACCCTTTATCAGGGCTAGCTGACTTCTTGCAGTTTAGCTTCTATACACTAATGATGTGTATTGAGCAATTTTTTATAGTTTAAAATCTCTGATCTCATGATATTGAGCTATAATATTCTTAATCATATACTTGTTCAACAGGTATGTGAGAAATTACCTCATGCTCAGTGTCAATCATTAATATATTCCACCATTACAAAACCACCTCCCTATGTATACTGAATTCATTCTGCCTTCAGTGTACTTAACAGGTTTTTTTTTTTCCAGTTTACCTGTAATGGCAGTGAGGTCAAGAATACACACTCCAGAGTTTTAAATCCCAGCTTCATTACTTCTTAGCCACGTAACATTCGGCAGGTTATTTAACTGCTTTAATCCCAGTCTCCTCACTCATAAAAAGTAGACGTAATAAAAGTAAGATTTTAATGAGTATTATTGAGAATGCATATAAAGCATTTACTATGTGCCAGGCACTCTGATAAAGACTCAGTAAATGTTTATTATTGTTGTTATACGTTCAACAAATATTTACTAAGTACCTCTTAGATGTCAGGTGCTATCCTGGACACAGTGAAAACAACAGAATTGTATTAAGGTTACAGATGTTATTTCTTTTTTAAGTTCTGTAACTTTTCTTATTTAAATATTCTTTGTCTTTGGTTATGAATATATATTTATTTGTTATCAGTATATTTAATTTGATATCTATTTCATTTATGGTCATGAATACTTCAATTCTTTCTATGTATCTTATTTTTTGTAAAATATTCCACCAAGTAGGTGAGCCATACTTTACATCCCTGTAATTCTCTTGTATCAAATGTGTTGGTAGTTTGCAATTTTTGCTGTAATAGATAAAGCTCATCTATCTCTAGTGATTTTTTCTGATTGCAGAGATAAATTCTAGGAAATTCTTTAACTTTCTGGATTACAGGAAGTCTGTGCTCCTTAGTAGCTGTAAGACCAGTGAGGATAAGCAACATAATGTTCTCTGTTACGAAAATGATTAGCTGTACTGTTTTACGAGTTTTATTGAAGATCCACGTAGTGAAAGCTCCAGGGTGGTGTATGTAGATTGTCTTTAACCAGCAACTCCAACCATGTTTATAGATTTTTTTATCTACTAAACTCAAGATAGATGTGAAGCCTTGTTTCAGAGGACTATCTTAGCTATTAAAAGAATTGGGCACCCATTCTCATTTTGTGTGGACATTTAGGTATTTAAAGGATTTGTGTGTTCGTTGTGGGGTGTCAGGTTTAGTGAGCAGGGGAAGTTTTGCAGAGCGTTCTTGGCATTGGATCGTTAAAGCTCAGGTGAAATTGTAGGAAGGTTGATGGATGACCATTATAAGATTCTTTGATCATCTATCATTGGGCGTGGCAAAAGTTGGGAATTCAAATGGTTTTTCTTAATTTTTTGATGGTAGGAGATAAGATAATGAATCTAACTCATCACTTGAAGGAAATATAGTAGTAAAAACAGTTGACAGAAGTGTGAGAGTTGGGAGTTTGGACAAGTGTATCAGTGTGTGTTACTTCTGGAAAGTCTCCTGTAGTTGGGCATGTAGGTTGACTCTTATTTTTTTCCTATTATAAAAACCCTGTAATGAATATACTTATATATAAATCCTTGCATCTCAGAATTATTTCTAAGAATAAATATTCAGAAATGGTGTTGTGTTCGGAGGATATAAAGTTTTTAAAGTTTCTTATTAGACATTTCAAATTCCTTTCCAGAAAGTATACCTGTTTGCAGTCCTAGTCACATTAATTTATTGGAGCAACAGCTATATTTTGAGTGCTAACTGTATATTAGTAGAGAACCATACTGATAAAGCCCTACCCTCATCTAGTTTTTAGTTTATAATCTAGTGGAGGTGTGGACAGTAAAAGATATGTAATGTAATTTCAAGTAGTGATAAGTGACATGAAAAAAAACAAAGGTAAGGATATAGGGAATGAGGGAGTAGAGGTAATATTTTAGAGAGGGTAGGCAGAGAAAGGAAAGACCTCTCTGAATTAGCATTGAGTAGAGACCTACAGTCTATTGTCAGTCTTGCTACATTTATTAAAGCATTGAGTATTATTGTTTTAAAAAATATTTGCCAGTTGAGATGAAAAATTTTAAAAATTTTATTTGATTATTAGGTTGAATTTTTTCTTTGGCTTATTTGCATTATGTTAGTTGTTTGTATTAATTTAATATGGAGCCATCCTTTTATTTGTAATAATTGGTCGTTGGACTTTGAATTGCTATGATCCTTACCTTTATGTAACAAAAAGGCACAGTATTCAAGTTTGGCTCCCCTGAGAGGGCAATATGAGACTTAAGATGAAAATAAGTGATTTTTATGATTCTAGCTCCTGGTAATAGTTCTTTCTGAGATTTTTATTAAGGTTGACTTTAGTAACTGAGGTAGCAGATTGTAGTGAAGGATATTGTGCATGAGTTATTGGGTTGGTGCTGATGAGTGTAATTGTTTAGAAAGCAGTGTTGTTGCCAAGATTTCTGACTTTTTCTTTGAAAGGACCTGTTTACTTACTCCGTCTTACAAATTTTTGCTTTTGGACATGTGTGGACTCAGTGTATGAAAAGGACAGTTGATTTCCTCCACTACTGGAAAAATTACCCAGTTTTCCTGTCTGTAAGGTCTAGTTGACATGTAATTTAGAATAATTAAAATTAATTTAAAAAGAAACAAAGATGTGGGAGTTAATATCAATAGCTGGCACAATTAAAATATGTACTTGATTTGATAGTTTGTCTTGTGTTCTTATAATTTCTTAAGTGAAAGAAGACGAAAGAACTTTCTTAGGAAATGTACTTTTCCAGGCTTAGCTTATAATGTTTAGTATGTGATCGTTCTGTTTGTTTCCTATCACAGAGGGATCATTTTATAATTACTACACTAATATTATGGCCTGTAAAAATGATTTTTTATGCAGCGCAAAGTCTTAGATTTAGGTTTTCTTTATCAGAATTGTATATAGTGTTGGCTAATTCAGTACTTTTTTTAAAATTAAAATAATGATGTTTGTAATCAGGTTTCTAATTAGTGATGACACCACTTTTGTTTGAAACTTAGTATTTAATAAGACAAGAAATAAGTTCCAGAGAATGGATTTCATTTATTAATAGCTGTTTGTTCCATTCATTTATTCACTTATTTACTCAACAAATATGTGAGTGCCGCTAATGAGCATGACACATAATTAAAGGTGATAGATACGGTAGGGGGAGTACCATATGGCAGTTACTGCCTTCCTGGAGATACGGAGCACTGAACAGACAATTTGGAGACAGTGTAATAATTACTGATAGAAGCTGGTAGTACCTGAAGCAGGAAGTGGGGGCTTTGTCAGACTCCCTCCTGGTCATATGAGTGTCACAGAAAGCGATTTTGCTATGTGGTTCTCTGACACCTTGACAGGGTGTATATGTGTACCTGCACATACACACCCACACAAAAGACTAACTTTTTAAAAAATTCTTTTAATTGTGGTAAAATACACATAACATAAAATCTACCATCTTGACCATTTTTAAGTGTACACTTCAGTAGGGTTAAATATATTCCCATTGTTGTGCAACCAATCTCCAGAACTTTTTCATCTTGCAAAACCAAAACTCTATACCCATTAAACAACAACTCCCATTTCCCTCTTCCCCAAGCTCGTGGCAACCACCATTCTGCTTTCTGTCGCTATGAATTTGACTACTCTAGGTACCTCATATAAGTAGATAAAAGACTTTTTAATCTTAGGTTTTCCTTCTGTTGTTTTGAAAATTGCTGAGTTCTGCTACCAACTACACATCCTTGGTTTTGCTTTCTTGGATGAATAAGCGGGGATACAAAAGCCTGGGGGATTGTTCTGTGGCAGCATTGTTGCCAGCGGAACCGCAAGCTGACACGGCCTGAGGGAGCGCCTGCTCTCTGGCCATCCTGAGAAGTCATCAGGCAGCATGGAGCCAGGTTAGGAGGAGCAAAGTTTGGAAAGGCAGAGATATTATCAAAACCATAGAAGACCGTCTTAAACCAGGGTTTGGCAGACCTTTTCTGTAAAGGGTCAGATGACGAATATTTTAGGCTTTGTAGGCTGTGTAGTCTCTGTCACGATAGCTCACCTCAGCCATGGTAGCATAAAAGCAGCCATAGACGACATGTAAATTAGCGAGAGCGGCTGTGTTCCAGCAACACCCTGTGAAAACAGGTGGCAGGTCTGACTATCCCACAGGCTATAGTTTGTTTGGCCTCTGTCTTAAACTATCCTCAAGCTACACATAACTGGAGAGAGACGGGGTGGAACCCATACCTGGGAGATCACTGAGCTGGTTTGTGACCCGGAGCAGAGAGAGAAATTCAGTTTTATCAAATTTTTTTTGCCATATTTTATCAAATTTGTGCCATTGATTATAAGTTGTACCTTTTATGTAAAACTAAGAAAGAAAAAAAGTGCAACCCATTAATTTTCAGATCCCATTGGTTGTATGATGCATCCTGGTTTCAGAAATGTTCAAGTGTGGGGTGGGGTGGAGAGTGTGTCTGGATCAGTGATGTAGTGACAGCACAGCCAGCACCTGTGTTCTTACTGTGGGCCACACATTTTGCTTAGCACTTCGCACATATTGTCTCATTTATCCTCATAACAGATCAATGAAGTAGATGAAAAAGACTTTGAACAGAAAAATAATTTGCCATAATAAGCAGTGGAACCTAGGATCCAAACCCAGGCAGCCTGGCTAAAAGCCTGTGCTCTTAGCTACTTTACTATCCTGCCTCATTCAGTTCTGGAGCAATCTTTTTGTCAAATGATAAAATTCATGCTGGAATTGATGTAGTTTATTAAAATGATTTGAATCAGGTCATGGAGGAAACAGCAGCTACATCATTTCCCTTTAGCATGTCCTTGCAATTTCAGACATTTCTCAGGGCAGCCAGAGTACTGTTTTTCATCCATTATGTGCCTGCTGGTGCCCTCAAAGAGGAATTGTTATTTATGAACCTCTTCTGGAAATGTTTTTAAAATGATGAAGTTTCCAAGCCAAACAAAACTTGTGCTGGAAGAAAAGTCTTGGTGCTGTGTACACAGTAGTATCTGTGATGCCAGCCAGCACTTCTGGACCTGCTACTGCAGAGGAGAGTAAGCACCACATACACTGGCATTCATCCTCTTCTGCATCTGTGAGCGTTGCATCAAAGATGGTGCAATCCTGCATGAGTAAGGCAGACTTCACCGAAGATGACCTTACTGACTTTTGAAGATACAGAAAATGTACGAGCCATTGAGTTCTCGAAGTCTTGGAGAATTCTGGTGTTCGTAGCATAAGCCTGCATTCAACTGACAGAGCAAGCTGTGAGAGCTTGCCTTGGAGAGAGTTGAGGTTTTTAGTACTCAAGATCATCAAAAAAGAAAGTCAAAATTGAATGGCAGTTAAAGATGGCAGGCATCTCAAAGTCCATCTACAGTGTCAACTTCTAATTCAAGCCAAACAGAAGCCTTTTCATTGAAATTCAGTTTGGAGAGTTAGTTTATTTTTTGCTTTATTTGCATGTTAACTTTCACTGGGAAATAAACAGCATCTCTTATAAAGATTATTATTATATGCTGTGAAATTTCCACAGTAGTGAAGTTTTGTTTTTTTGGGGGGATGGCATTGCACTTTCCTGAGAGTCCATTAACATCTGATTTTCACAAGTGACTGATAGCTCATAAAGCCTGAGAATCACTGCTCTGAACTGAGATGTGTAAGATGAAGAAAAGGCATTTGGTGAAGTGAGTTTGCATGAGGGGGAAAGTGCAGAGACTTGCAAGCAAGAGATGTGGCACATTAGAGAGCCCAACGCTGCATGTCCGTGGAGAACAGTGTGTAGGGAGAGTAGGAGAGCAGAGGAAAAAAGGGCCAAATCATTATGGACCTTGTATACCACGTCTTCTGTTTGGGATTCAATTCAGCTACATTTAGTAGTGAAACTCAAAATAATAGAGTAAATGTAGAGAGATACAATCCAGAGCTAGTATGGCAACCTGGTGGTTATCAGGAGCCTGCGCTTCTCTGTCTTGCCACTCTGCTATTTTCACCATATCTCCTTATGGTCCCCGGTGGCCACCTGAATGAACTCTAGTCATCGTGTCTTCGTTCCAAACAGCAGGAAGGGGGAAGAAGGGCACAACCTCTGCCCTTTCACAGAGACTTTCTGGAAATCTTTCAACTCACTTCCAGTTAATCACAGTGACCAGCACTTTGGCACAAATACCTGCTGCAAGGGAAGCTGGAAATGTGGTCTTTTTTGGGGGGTGATGATGTGCCCAGCTGACAATCAGGGTTCTGAAACAGAAGGGGAAAAATGATGTTGGGGTAGGCAGCTAATGATCTCTGCCATGCCATGTCATTGCTTTGCTTTGTGAATGACGTAATCAGGAGAGAAACATCTTCAAATTTTATTTTCCAGAAGATCACCACCTGCAAGGTAGAGGGTGGGTTGGAGGGAGGTAAGGAGACCGTAGAGACCACTGCAGTAACATAGGTGAGAGGTGGGTGGGATGCCGGCTGTGACAACAGAGACAGTTTCCTGAGGCTGACAGGACTCGATCATTGATCAGATGTAAGCAAGCTCTTGGCTTGGCAGTTGGGTGTGTCTTGGTGCCGTAGAGACAGGAGCAGATTGCTGGAAAGAGGAGGTCTACTGAGAAGGGGCTTGAAAAGGAACAGGAAGAAAGAAGAGGAAAATAGAATGCGATGTTTCAGAAGTCAAGGAGGATAGAGCATTTCAAGATCTAGGGAGTGGTCAATTGTGTCAAATGCAGCTGAGAGCACGGTTAGAGAAGTACTGATGTTATGGATAGGATTTAGCAATTAGAAGGATGTTGATGACCTTGGTAAGAGCAGTTCATTGAACTATGGAGAAAACCAGATTGCAGCAGGTGAGCGAGTGAAAGGGAGGTGAGGAAGTAGAGGTGAGTGCAGCAACTTTTTCAAGAAGCTTTGCCTTTAAGAAGATGGAGAAAAGAGGGATGTGAGTATGGAAAGGGATGAGTGAGTGTATGCATTGCTGTTTTCTTTACTTTTTAGATGTCAAATATTTGAATTTGTTCATGATGATGGAAAGGAATAGAGAAGGAGAGGTTGATGCTGAGACTGGAAGATTGATGAAACGGGGATCTTGAGATGGGCACTGGCAGAGAGATTGCCTTAGGGTGGGGGACAGCTCTTCCTGTGACGAGAAGGAAGGGGAAGCAGCAGAGGTGGAGATGCAGGGAGGTCCCGAGGATCTGATCTGGTGGCAGAAGGTTGAGGGCATTCCCCATAGAGGATGGCTTTATTTGCTCTATGAATAGCAGTTGGGCGTATCTTGGTGGCCGAGGGGGTGTTGGCAAGTGTGTTGGTGGAGTATGTGATAATGTACATGATTTGCCGGCTTTTCCTGAATGAGAAAACAAATCTCTGGATTAGGTATGATTTTTCTGTCTTTAAATTAATTGGTAGGAGCTTTCAAATGACCCAGATTTTGGTCATTACCTTTAGAAATGTGAAGTAAAGAGACAATGTGAGCCTTGGTACACAAAGGCTGTGCAGTGAGGGTTTGGTGAATAAGCTGATGTTCTTGGAACACTTCCTGTACATATGGAGCGTCATTTCAAACTCTTTTTTACTGTTACACAGCTCTTTTCTTTCAGGCAAACTTGCTTCTGTTGAAAAAAAAAATTTCGAATTGCAATAATCACACCCTTGTGAACCGTAACAGGGCAGCACTGTTAGCTTGTCTGGCACCGTCTCCAGGAATAGCACGAATATGCTACCAAGAACCAGGTTATACTGTTGCTAATGGGAACATGTCTCCATGACGGTGTGAGGAATTCAGCTTTTCTGATAACTGGAAAGTAAGTTGTGAGCAGACTTGGCAAGATACAGATCACGTTAGACAGTTTTTAAATGATCTTTTTAAAAATCTTTGTTTCTGCAGAAAAACTAGATTGACATCCTAGAGGGAAGAATGTTGTTTAAAGTATGTTCTTTCATAGATTGCCAACTACTTTCTTTTGTTCATTCCCCAGAGGAAGTTGGGTGTTTGACCCATGCTTTTCTCCCAGTGAGAAGAGAACATGAGTGGCCTCGTCTCCGCTGCGTATTTTGAGGGAGTCTCATGCCCACCTCACCTGTAGGGGTTGCCCTGCTGTATATTTACGTGCAGCAGAGGTCTTCTTAGAATACTGAATTCTATTCATGTCTGAATAGAGACATGAAAGAGAAACAGGGTGATCAGGATTGAAAGCACAAAGATAGCACTAGTCACTGACTAAAGTGATTCAATCAGAGTAATATCAAGGCCACATCCGGCAGTGCATGGTACTCCCTGTTGTCTCCCAACACCTTCCATCTTTGCCTGAGTGGATGTCTTTGTGCATTCTCCTGGGAGAGCTGAGGAGGAGAAAGTGGAGCACAGGTCTAATAATGTTTCTGTGACTAGGTGTGTCCAGCAAAACTTCAGCTGTTACCAAGCAACCTTCTAACACAGGTCCCCTTGGCTTGTGGAAATAAACCGAGCTCTGTGGGATTGCTTGGTGAGGTCCCTGGTGGAGGGTGTGGATAGCATCACCAACAGAGAGAACTTGTGTTGGCATGTAGGGTGATTTGTGTGATGGGAAGCTGAGCTTACCACCTAATTTAACCTGTAAAAAGCTGTAGACCAAAAGTGTCCTGGCTTCCTGGACTCACACAATTGGTGCCTTTCTGTGTGTCTGTGTCTGCGTGTGGGAGTGTTGTGGGTGTAAGTCGAAACCTAAGTAAAAGTGGAGCCTTCGAACAGCAACACTAACTTGATGACTCTGGACATCTTTCCCCTGGCTGTACCTTGTTACTTCACACCTTGTGACTTCTTCCCTTTCTCTCCATAGTCCTTTTCTTGTTAACAGTCAATTCCTCAGTGGTACTGGTATTTAATTAGCTAACTGCTTTTAAGAATTAGATATAGCAAGGCAAGTAGGTGTTACTAAAAGCACCATCTAAAGAACCATGGTTCCTTGACATTTGTAGGGTGACTCCCTGCCCACTTAACTTGGGGTACAAGGTTCTAAATATGGCACTTCACAGAGAATTCTGGGCCCTAACCTGAATGGTAAACAAGTCTTTCTACTTGTGAGTTGCCTGGGCCTGTACCCAAAAGTCTTCATTAGCTCGGTTTTGGAATTTAGTGTTATGCTTGGATCAGCTTGTTTTATTTCACTCCAAATATTTGAAAAGTAATTCAGAAGTACATTTTAAATTTAAACTCAAGTTAAGATACCAGTCTTGGGAAGATTTGAATTAAAACTAAAAGTATACTTAATATACCTTTTGGCTGAAGGCCAAGTGGCCTAGTGTTAAAATCATTATGAGGCTGAGACCTTTTATTTATCACCATTATAGAATAAATTTGGGGGATACGAGAAAAAATTTGTTTAGCCTCCATAGACTCAGTCATAAGGAATTGTCTTCTTAAAGCATTCTAGTAAAATGCATGTTTTGAAGATTGTTTAGTGGGAACAAAACGTATTTTTTCTCTAAATACTTTATATTCTTTATGGTATGTGGATCAAAGATGTTTTATCATGAACATACATGACTTTGGAGGGTTTTTTTCTCTTGGTGAAACTTTAAGGCAACAAGGTTGACATTTGGTTTTTAATTCATCTGCACAGGAGGTGAAAAATCCCTATTAGTACTTTTTCTAAAAATGGTTCCTAAACCTCACTTTGTTTAATGCTGTGAGTGTTAGTATACCAAACAGTTCTTCAAAGCGTAGAATTAAGATATAATCCAGTTTACATTATTCTGCCTGATATTATTATTTAAATTTGTGTAAACATTTGTTGGCTCAAAAAGGAAATTATATTCTTCCTAAAGATATCTAATACACTCAAACGTTGTGTTTATGTGTTTGGTTGAATGTCTTGTGATGTGATGTCAGTGTCATTAAAGTGAAAGAAAAAAGATTGTATTGAACAAAGAAGGATTTTGGCAGAGTTTTATTAAAACGAATTGAAACATAATTCTCATCCCTCAGTTGATTTTTTTTTAACAGACCATCTAGAACTGCACATGCCACTAGCCATGTGTGTTGATTTACATTTAATATTAAATAAAAACTTCAGTTCCTCAGCTGCATTTAGCACTGTCTGGAGAGTGACAGTGAAAAAAATGCCATACTATTGATCTTTTGACTACATACTTAAATTTCTTTTTACATTGTTTACATTTTTGTAAAGTTTTTGCCTTGAAATGACAGGCTGCCTATCCCTCAGAGATACTAGTAAATTCACAACTCAGGTGTTGAGCAGTGTCTGAAATCCCAAGCCCTGCCATTCTGTCCTGTTTTCATATGTATCCGAAAGATCAGCATTTTCTTAGATTTATACTTTTAGAACTGTGGTACACCTGTAGTTTTCATTCTTTTAATTCAAAGTTAAGAGAGTATTGTTATGTTCATTAAATTCAAATAAAGAGAATCCATTTTCTGATTTACTAAACTAAGACTTCAGAACATGTATTCTATTCCAGTTTTAATACCTGCAAATGGAATAAATAACTTATATAAGGCTCAATTTGCCATAGAATTTGCCAACCTGTACCTGTATTCCAGTTCTTCATATCAATCCTGCCTTCTGTCAGATCTGTTGCATACACACACATCAACTTTATTAAATAAAAACATGTTTCTGGAAAAACCTGCATTAATTTGGAATCTTCTCAAACGTATAAGCCACTTTAAAAAAAGAATGCTAAATAAACCTTGAGGACATTGTGCTAAGTGAAATAAGTCAGTCACAAAAAGACAAATATTGTATGATTCTACTTGTCTGAGGCACCCAGAGTAATCAAACTCATGGAGACAGAAAGTAGAAGGGTGATCACCAGGGGCTGGGGAAAGGAGGGAGTGGGGAGTTGTCTTCTAATGAGTATAGCTCCAGTTTTGCAAGATGAAAGAGTTCTGGAGATTGGCTGCACAATAATGTGAATGTACTCAATACTACTCAACTGTACACTGAAAAATGGTTAAGATGGCAAATTTTATGCTATACATATTTACTACGGTTTTAAAAAAAAGAATGTTATAAATTATAAAGCTGGTTCTCCGACTTAAGGTTTTCTTTGAGAGTGTCTTGGCTCTTCCTGGCCCTTTGTGTTTTCATACATACATTAAATTGGCTTGTCAGTTACCACACAAAAAACTCTTGAGATTTTTATTAGGATTGCATTGATCAGTTTGGGGAGAATTAACATCTTTACATTAGCAAGTCTTCTAATTTACAAACATGATAAATAAATCCCTGAATTTAGTTAAGTCTTTTAATTTTTCTCAAAAATGTGTTCTGTGTATAATCTTACGTATCTTTTGTTAGATTTACTGCTAGATATTTGCTATTTGCTATTTTTGATGGTTTTATTATAAAAGACACTTTAAATCAATTTTATTTTGTAATTTTTTTACATATAGAAGCAGTTAATTTTTTACCACCTTTAAACATTTTAAAGCATACAATTCAGTATTGTTAAGTGCATTCATATTGTTGTGCAACCAACCTCCGTAACTCTTTGGTCTTGCAAAACTAAAACTCTCAACCCATTAAACAGCAACTCCCTGTTCCTGTTAACCATCCTGCTACTTTCTGTCTCTGAATCTGACTGTTTTAGGTGCCTCATGTAAGTAGAATCATACAAGTATTTGTCTTTTTGTGACTGGCTTATTTCACTTAATATAATGTCTTCAAGGTTCATCCATGTTGTGGTATGTATCAGAACTTCCTAACTTTTTAAGGCTGAAAAGTATTCCATGTGTGTATATACCACATTTTTTTTAATCCATTCATCTGTTGATGGACATTTGAGTTGCTTCCATTTTTGGCTATTGTGAATACTGCTGCTAAGAAGGTGAGTATACAAACATCTCTTGAGAGTCTGCCTTCAGTTCTTTGGGGATATACCCAGAAGTGGAATTGCTGGATCATATGATAATTCTATTTTTAATTTCTTGGGAACCACCATATTTTTTTCCTTAACAGGTGCACCATTTTACATTCCCACCAACAGTGCACAAGGGCTCCAAAAGCAGTGGCTTTTTTTTTTTTTTTTAATTTTTGGCTGCGTTGGATCTTTGTTGCTGTGCGCGGGCTTTCTCTAGTTGCGGCGAGTCAGGGCTACTCTTTGTTGCGGTGCGCGGGCTTCTCACTGCGGTGGCTTCTCTTGTTGTGGAGCACAGGCTCTAGGCGCGCAGGCTTCAGTAGTTGTGGCACGTGGGCTCACCAGTTGTGGCTCACCAGCTCTAGAGCTCAGGCTCAGTAGTTGTGGCGCACGGGCTTAGTTGCTTGGCGGCATGTGGGATCTTCCTGGACCAGGGCTCGAACCCATATCCCCTGCATTGGCAGGCAGATTCTTAACAAATGCTTGACCAGGGAAGTCCCTAAAAGCAGTGTTTTTTGTTGTTTTTTTTAATACTGACCATGTATCTTCAATGTTGCTATGCTTACATTATCCTAACAATTTATTTGTGAGGTCTTTGGATTTTTCTACATGTAAAATCATATCTGTGAATAATGACAATTTTGTCTCTCAGTGGATACGTAAACTGAATACTACATGGCAGTGAAAAGTGAATGTATTATAGCTACATGCATTAATGTGAATAATTCTTAAAACATAACATTGAATTAAAGAAGCAAGTCACGAGGATACTTTATAGTATGATTCAACTTATTTAAAAGTTTAGAGACAAATAAAATTAAGTAAAATATTGTTATCATTACGAATGCATACATAGGTGGTAAAACTACAGGGAGCCAAAGTCAAGGTGGTTGTTACCACTAGGGGTGGAAGAGGAATATGATCAGGGACAGATGCATGCAGGCTTCTATGCTATGGCAGTATTCTTTTTAAATTTAGGTTATTCTTTCTACCCTGTATGTGTATTTTATAAACTTTTGTATGTGTGATATTTCACAATCAAAGTATTTTTAGGTGAAATTGGAAAACATAGGCCTGTCTCACCATATGTAGAAAAAATATTTGCTCTGTGTATTCTGTTTTCTTTTTAAAGTGTATTCAAAGAAACATTAAATAGGTAAAAATATTTCCGTACTAAAACAGTTTTACCTAAAATGAATACATGAACTAGGGGTTTTCAGTTAAATTGATTTTCACACCCTTGTGAGGCTTCTGTAAATATCAGACTCTTTTCTGGGAAGTCAGAAGTAACCGCTAGGGACTTGCCTCGTGGCGCAGTGGTTAAGAATCCGCCTGCCAATGCAGGGGACATGGGTTCGAGCCCTGGTCCGGGAGGATCGCACATGCCGCGGAGCAACTAAGCCTGTGCGCCACAACTACTGAGCCTATGCTTTAGAGTCCTTGAGCCACAGCTACTGAGCCCCGTGCACTGCAACTACTGAGCCCACGTGCTGCAACTACTGAAGCCTGTGTGCCTAAAGCCCATGCTTCACAACAAGAGAAGCCACTGCGATGAGAAGCCCGTGCACTGCAACGAAGAGTAGCCCCCACTCGCCGCAACTAGAGAAAGCCCACACGCAGCAACGAAGACCCAACACAGCCAATTAAAAAAACAAAAAAACAAAAAAACTGCTAAATGGAAATGGAAATTCTTGGCTTTTAAAAGATAATTGGAAAATAATTGGCTTGGTCCCATTTGCTAACAACTTTTTTTTTTTTTTTTGCGTTACGCGGGCCTCTCACTGTTGTGGCCTCTCCCGTTGCTGAGCACAGGCTCCAGACGTGCAGGCTCAGCGGCCATGGCTCACGGGCCCAGCCGCTCCGCGGTATGTGGGATCGTCCCGGACTGGGGCACGAACCCGTGTTCCCTGCATCGGCAGGCGGACTCCCAACCACTGCGCCACCAGGGAAACCCGCTAATGACTCTTTTGAGTAGATATAATGTGCCTAAGAAATTCTCAATAATAGATACTTGAAGTGTGTGGCCAGGAATCCACATTTGACATGTTTGTATTTTTGACCAAGTATAAAGGGATTTTTGCCTTCACAGCCTAATCACTGAAATGTGAGCCCATCAACTCCTTTTCCAATCATAGACTTTATTCATCATACACACACACATACACACACACACCATCACACACACCTACATGTAGTAGAACATGAAAACAGCAAAGTGTATGATAGGGTTTTATTTTTTCAGTCCCCTCAAGTGTTATCTATCCTCCACCATCATGTAACCAAAGAGTACATTTGATGACTTATTTCATTAAAGAAAAATAACAACAAATGTTCTTCTGTAAATGGATAGAAAATATACTGTGATCTTTTTAAAAACTTTCATTCTTGTTATAAGATGTTTAGACTTGCTTGTGCCTCTTCTTTAAACAGAAGAATTTGAGCTTCCACTGTGTCACTGTTCCTTCCCTGTGAGGGATGAATCGAAGGTGAAGGTTCTATGCTCATTTCGAACTTGTTTTACTGTTTACACAACTCATTTTCTTTCAGGCAAACTTGCTTTTGTTAAAAAAATTTAAAAAAAAAGACTTTCAGATTGCAATAATCACACCCTTGTGAACCATAATAGAGCAGGTACTGTTAGCTTGTTTTGAGTATTTGGCACTGTCTCCAGGAATAGCATGAATGTATTACCAAGAACTGTGTGATCGTATATATACTTCTCCAGAACTGAAGTAGATTCATAGTGTACCAGAAATAGTCACAGATTTGATGAGTTTTGTGCACCCTATTTGCTATGTTGATGCAAATTGAGAATTCTGAGTTTTTGAAGGTAGTCCACGAGACTTGGGTGTTCTCACCAGCCAGACAAATATTTGTAGACTGTAACTTTTCCCCCTCTTGTACTCCATTGTACTGTAAATGAACTGCTGAACTACTTCTCTGTGCAAGGGAAGTTGCCGATGAGAACTTGATTTTGAACCAGAAGGGCCCTGGACATTAAAGGAAATGTAGTTGAAACTTTCTACAGAGAAAGCAGACCTCTTTAAGGAAGCATGGAAATAACCTTGGTATTGATTTGGTTTAACCTTTTATAAAGCTGTTTGAATTATTCTATAATTTTTTTTTTTTTAATTTCAGATTCAACCCTATGAGAAGATAAAGGCCAGGGGCTTACCTGATAACATATCTTCTGTGCTGAACAAGCTGGTGGTGGTGAAACTCAATGGTGGTTTGGGAACCAGCATGGGCTGCAAAGGCCCGAAGAGTCTGATTGGTGTGAGGAATGAGAATACCTTTCTGGATCTGACCGTTCAGCAAATCGAAGTGAGTAGTAGCTGTTAGCCTTTCTCACGAGCTAACAAAATCATTTTTAGTTTTTAGGGTATTGTAAATGTTACCTTATAAAATAACAGACGTAGATTTGAACTAGTCAAGGAGCTTGCTACCTTTAGTCTCTTTATTAGTGTATAGAAAAGGTTTGGTGTTCTAAGAGCAAAGCCTTAGGGTGATGTAAAAGCTTTTGATCTTTAAATAGCATTTGTGGCGCTGAAATCTCTGGATCTCTTCGGATTCTCCTTTCATTTCCCCACCTCTCTCCCCGCTGTCTGTCTTCTGGTAGCCTTCATCATAGCTGGGATGATCTGGCTTTATTAACCTCTTTTGGGAGGCTGGGGAAAATTTCATGTATCTGGTTGGGCACCGTGGATGCTAAGAACTGTTGTTGGCGTCTCTCTTGATCATAGTCCATAAAGTCATTAATCATAGACCATAAGCTCTTCAGGGGCAGTGGCCCTATCTTTTTCATCTCTTTATCCCTAGTGTCTCATACGGTGCCATCAACCACAATAATAGTGGCTAACGTTTATCCAGCACTTACTGTACACCAAGTGTTATTCTGAGCTCTTTACATGAATTGACTCATTTGTTCCTCTCCACAACTCTGTGAGATAAGCACTATTATCATCCCCATTTTACAGATGAGGAAACCAAGACACAGAGAGGTTGATTTACTTGCCCAAGTTTCCCTAGCTAGTTAGTAAGTGCAGAATCAAACTCTGAACATAGGACAGTCTGACTTCTAATATCCTATTTTCTTCTCACTCTGTTGCCTCTTAGCTCTTTCTAGAGATGGAAAAGATTTCAGTTGGGGTGAAATTACAGTTCTTAACATGAATCCTGAGAATAGGGAGACGTGTCTTTGTAACATTTGTATTTTCATCTCCACAGTGCTTTGGACACAGAGTAAATGCTTAGTCTGTGTTTGCCCATCCAGCAAGGCCATAGGGCATTGTGGCTGGGCACACAGCTGCAGAGTCAGACTGTGGGGGTGAGGGGGGCGGTGTCCTTGTTCTGCCACCGACCTGCCACCTCTCTGGGCCTCAGTTTAGCCATCCATAAAATGCAGACAGTAGTTTCTATCTCATAGGGTTGTGACTTAATGAGCAAGTACATGGTGAATTGATTAGCAAAATGTCTTATGCTAAATAGTTACATTTTATTGCAAATCTATATATTTTACTACTTATAGATGATATTTTGGACATCTTGTGATTAACCACGGAGAGTTAATTTTACACTTTGAAGCAAAAGAAAAGTAAGTCTGGGTAGTCTGATTGTCGTTTTCTTCCCTAGCATTTGAACAAAACCTACAATACAGATGTTCCTCTTGTTCTAATGAACTCTTTTAACACGGATGAAGATACAAAAAAAATACTACAGAAGTATAATCACTGTCGTGTGAAAATCTACACTTTTAATCAAAGCAGGTACAAGGAGTAAAAGAATTAACTCTGGGGGATGTTATTCCTGGGAAAGAAGGACTTCTTTGTTTTGTTTAAACAGAGCAGCCTCAAGATGTACAAGTGCCAAAGACTGCAAGTGTTTAATGCCTTTAAAAGCTGAACATTTGTTAATAGATATGTGATAGTTGCAATCACTCTGGTTATGTAACTTGGACTTCTTAAAAGAGAATCTGCCTGAGATTCTGGTTCTCGCCAGTGGTAGGAAGCAGACATCCCTGAGTACTAACCTGCTGTTGATTTTCTGCGAAAGTACTAACCTGCTATTGATTTTCTGAATATATCTGTTGGTAAGAATGGACACCATTTCCCAAATAGGTTTTCAGGGAAAAGAACAATCCCACCACCAAATAAGTTTGAGAAAATTTACTTAATATGTCTCTCCTCTCTTAAGAAGTCATAAAACATATTAATGTCTTAAAAATATGGGGTGTCCTCCCATCTGCATGACCATGGAATACTTTTCTTTTTGCAGCAAATATTACTATCTAGGAAGCTGATTTTTTGGGTCAACACAGATAATGAGAGATTTTCTTAAATGGATTCACTTATGATTAAATTACTACTGATAGACTGAAAGGGAGGGAAGTTTTATTTAACTTTAAATGCATTATTTTACTTGAAGGTCTGGAATGCTCTAAAGAGTTGATACTGAAAAAGAACTTTTTCTTTTTAAGGTACCCGAGGATTAATAAAGAATCTTTACTACCTGTAGCAAAGAATGTATCGTTCTCAGGGGAAAATACAGAAGCCTGGTACCCTCCGGGTCATGGAGATATTTACGCCAGTTTCTACAACTCTGGTTTGCTCGATACCTTTATAGGAGAAGGCAAAGAGTATATTTTTGTGTCCAACATAGATAATCTGGGTGCCACCGTGGATCTTTATATTCTTAATCATCTAATGAACCCACCCAATGGAAAACCTTGTGAATTTGTCATGGAAGTCACAAATAAAACACGTGCAGATGTAAAGGTAAATACTGAGAGGAAGCAGTTTGGGGATTCACATCTTCACATTTCATAGTTCAAACTTTTTATTGGAAAGTTTCTGTGTTTAGAAACTTGATAACATCATTGTAAGCCAAAGTGGGATAGTACTCTAGAGTACCCTAAGTTCCATCTGATATAAGTGTGTATATAAATTCAGGTTTAATAGTAGTAAAATCATCTTTACTTTTTGAATAATCTGTATGGGCAATTTTAACTGAAAACAATTCCACATATATTTATAGGATAATCTGAAACATATGTGAAAACACTTTCAGTAACTTTGTTCAAACCATTAATATTCTTCTAGTTTGGTGCTTAAGTATTTTTTATTTAATTATTCCTTTAATGAAAATTTACTATTTCTATAATATGTATTTCTCTCTGTATATTTTTTTTATCACTGTAATATCTGTTGTTGTAAAAAAAGAAAGCAGTTTGATACAAAGCAAAAATTTGTTTTTTTCACTTTGCATGTTTAGTGGTGATGACACTTGGCCTTTGATGGAATGGTACACAAGGTTTTCTCCTCACCCTCAGGGAGTAAGAAAAGTGGGCAATGTGTGAATACTAATATGGTTGGTCCCGGGGCTGGGTTCTATGCCTCTTGCAAATGACCCCTTCACACATGAGTAGACGTCCCTTCCCTCTTCCCACACTGCCATGGCCTCTAGGCTAAGGCCACTCAGAGGTACCTTCCCCTCCACTTGTGCCTGTCTTGACTTTACTCCCCTTATCTTAGAGGTAGTCAGAGCAGGGTTGTGAGGTGGTAGGATCGGTTGTTTGGTAATGGTCCGTGGTTTGAGAATAAGAGGAATGTCTGTTCTTGTAGGAGATCTTTGGAAAGTGAGGAAGACTCTGATGTACTCCCAGGGCTTTTATTGTGGACAAGAGGGCGTGTATACAGTATAAGATGACAGACAACCTGAATTATTTTCTTTGGTTCTACTTTAATACATGTGTTGCTTTGTATCACAGATCAAATCACTGCCAATGCTTTTTATTTCTGGGGCATTTTGTCACGAGTGTCTTTTCTATATCGTTCGTAGACTGTAAACAATGTAGTACGGCTGTAACTGGGAGAGATGTGGAGGCACTAACTCTTCTCTGCCTTTCTAGGGTGGGACACTCACTCAGTATGAAGGCAAATTGAGACTGGTGGAAATTGCTCAAGTGCCAAAAGCACATGTTGATGAGTTCAAATCTGTATCAAAATTCAAAATATTTAATACAAACAACCTATGGATCTCTCTTGCAGCAGTTAAAAGACTGCAGGAGCAGAATGCTATTGACATGGAAATCATTGTAAATCCAAAGGTAAGCCAAAGTTGCAGGCCATCAGACTCCCTGGTTCTGATCACAGCATGCTACACACAGACCCACTGCCCACTCCCTCTGGCCCATCTATTCCATGGGTCACTGCTTTTCGCCTAGTTAGTTTCTTCAGTTCCTGGCCCTGTCTTTCAGAGTCGACACCCATCCCTTTAGTGTGCCAGACAAGCCATGGTGCCCTTACTTGACCCTGGGCTGTGGCAGTGGCAAGAGCACTGGGCCCAAAAGTAAAGGGCCCACCTCAGTCCTGTTGCTCTGGTACTGATAGGCCTTTCGGTCACAGGCATCTGTGTGGGTTTTCTGAACCTTCGGTTCTTTCTCATAAAATAGAAATGTTACTGAGAAGAGTTATGAAGCTGAAAAAGATCACATATATATAAGCATCTGGCGTATGGTAGGGGCTTGAGAAATGTCAGTTCTCAAAATTCTGTTTTCTTCAATGGATCTCTGAAACCACTCCCCAAGTATTAGCTAGCCCATGTGGAACTAAGTTGCTGAAATCTCTGTTTCTCTCTCCTGCTCCCTTTCTTACAGACTTTGGATGGAGGCCTGAATGTCATTCAGTTGGAAACTGCAGTAGGGGCTGCCATTAAAAGTTTTGAGAACTCTCTAGGTATTAATGTTCCTAGGAGCCGTTTTCTGCCTGTCAAAACCACATCAGATCTCTTGCTTGTGATGTCAAACCTCTACAGCCTTAATGCAGGATCTCTGACAATGAGTGAAAAGCGGGAATTTCCTACAGTGCCCTTGGTTAAATTAGGCAGTTCTTTTACAAAGGTACGTAATTATAAAGATGATATACGTGTAGATTTGTATTTCTTAAATGTGTAATTATAAAGATACGATACACGTGTGAATTGGAATCTAATTACAGTCTTTGCTGCTGATCTATCATATTCCTCCATCTCTATTGTCTTTTAAAGGGAATCAATCATAGAAGGTGAAAATGTAACTCATTTTTTAACCAACTGCTCTAGAGTAGAAAAGAATGTTTACATTTTAAGACATTTTATCTTATCTTATCTTATCGTATCTTTATCTCATTTAAGACCATTACTGTTTTCATCAGTGAGAGAATGTTAATTCTAGTTTCACAAAATGTATTGAGCCTCTACCATGTGTAAGGCAGTGTTCTAGGTGCCAGGTATTTAGCAGTAAATGAAACAGACTAAAATCTTTGCCTTCCTGGATATTCTAGTGGGGAAGGATGATAATAAGCAAGTAAGACAAATGTATAGTACGTTGAATGATGGAAAATGCTAAATAAAGCAGGAGTAGGGAATGTGTGGGTGTGGCAGTGGTGGTGTCATTTTACATTGGGTAGCCAGAGGGCCTCACTGAGAAATTGAGTACACCATGCAGGTATCTGGAGCAAAAAGCATTCTAGGCGGGAGGAATAGCAAGTATAGTAAAACCGACCCTAACATGATAAGTGGACTCCAAAAAATTTAATCACATAAAATGCTGTGAGGTTAATGAAGTGACAGGGTGAGCTTTTGTGGCTGGCCTATAGAGTCCTGCTATGCAAGTCTATTCTAGTCCTGGTTGTGGTTTAGTGTCACCTGGTGTGGATGTGTGTACTTGCCCTTATATGTTCGGGGCTATCATTCTGGGTCTTGTGGCTGGGCTAGAATTTCCAAGATAGCATCAGGCATTTTAGAAGTCTCCCTGGTCTTTCATGCCTCCCTCATCTGCCGGGTTGGGCTGGGAAAATCCTGGTGCTACAAGGACCCACCATCTGCCCACATCCTGAGGTAAGATTCCTAATAATTTTCCACCTAACCTCATCTTCCCTTCCTACTCTTTCTAGCCTCTTCCATACCCTGCAGGAGATAAGAACTTTAGCTGCCTCAATTTGAGAACAGGGGCTGAGTGGGCAATGGCTACTTGCTCTGAGGAAGAACATGTCTTACGGACACTAGAGCACAGTGAGCAAGTGAGGGATGGGGGTGGGAGATAGTTGGTCAGAGAGATGACAGGCCAGATTGTGTAGAACCTTGTAATTGAATATTGGGAGTGTGGCTTTTTTTTTTTTTTTCTGGGGGATGAGAAGCCATTG
This sequence comes from Globicephala melas, assembly GCF_963455315.2. Lineage (NCBI taxonomy): Eukaryota > Metazoa > Chordata > Mammalia > Artiodactyla > Delphinidae > Globicephala > Globicephala melas. The sequence continues at coordinate 36,285,867 of NC_083325.1, read as the reverse complement.
GAGAGTGTGAGCTGAGGGGTCAAGTTGACCAATCTGGTGGGCAAGGGTAGAATCAGGGAAACGAGGGAATAGGCTGTTGCTGGAATCCTGGCTTGGACCAGGGGTTTTTGTAGGGGAAATAGTGAAAAAATGTTGACATTATATTTTGAAAGTTGTACCTACAACTTGCTGTTGGACTAGGTAGGAGGGTGAGAGAGACAGAACGGTAAGGATGGCTCTGAGGTTTTGGCCTGTGCAACTGGCAACATGGAATTGCCATTTACTGAGACACAGGAAGGCTTGGGTAGAGTAGGTTTAGGGGGAGCAGAATGGGGAGTTAAATTTTGGAGATACTGTACTTGGACCTTCAAATGGAGAAGCTGAATGTATGAGTGTGGAGGAGAGCTCTAGAAAAGAGGTAAATTTGAGGGTTGTCACTTTATAGCTGGTAATTAAAGCCATGAGATAAGGATCACCTAGGGAGTGAAAGGGGGGTGGGGAGTCCAAGGACTGAGCCTTGCAGGACTGGAAGGCTTAGAGGGTGGGGATGAGGTGGAGGAAGCAGCAAAGATGACTGAGGAGTTGCAGATGAAGAACTGGGCAGAAAATCATGAATGTGTGTGGCCTGAAAGCCAAATGAAGAAAATGTTTCAAGAAAAGAGGGG